>NC_092209.1:91606248-91755249 GCF_043381705.1 Parasteatoda tepidariorum
ATAAAATAAAGTAAATTGAAAAAAAAATCAAAAATTAATTCATGACCAGGACCGAACCCCTGACCATCGAGTCTACAAACTTCTTTTCCCATGGCGCTAACAACCACACCACGTCTCACACGTTGCTTCCACGAATATATAGCTTAAAGAACTTCCTTCCGGTTAATTAACAAAATCTATTTTGGCCCATTATGTGCCCCCTGAATAGTGTATTTAAATTCCCTTTGGTACGATTGTTTGGTATATTAAGATTGAGTTATAAAATTTGAAAATTCAATCATTAGAGTAAAATCTAATCAGGATGGTCTGTCTTTTATTTTGTACACTATACATCGAGTTCTGTGAACAAAATGTTCTTAAATTCACTCCAAAGATATGATGAAAAAAACTGTGGGTCTAGGTTTTGAATCCACCCAGCTGTAGAGCGGATACCAGCTTGTCAGGGAAATAAAGGCGGTAGGTGCACAATGCTGATTTTATTTTCACCATCACTCCTCGTTAGTCATAAATCGGGGAGTCTTAATATCGATGACCCTCTAGCTCACAATAGACTGTTGGACGAATTTTTTCTGCATATAAATATTTTAAATAAAATTCTCTTCGCGCGAATATTTTACTGCTATATCATAATTAGGTTTGCAATAAGGTAAAATGAACGAGAGAAGGCCACACACTTTAAAGGAACCGCAACGTATAGGACCCCTATAGCCAAATTCGAGAAGGAAAAAAAAATATGTGAAAAAGTATTGAAGAGTCAATTTTTAACTCCAGATTCAAATTTTATTTATTATATTAATGAGATTGTTCGAATGAAAAGTTTCTAAAAAAGAACTATTAGTTACACTTGCGTCGAGAAACCTTTAAAAGAAAGTTTTCGTATTGTACTTTCGCAGACTTTAAAAAAACAATCCAAAATCATGGTCTTATGCTCGTTTATTTGCTTTCCTTTAAATGAGGCCCTTTGAAAAATATTTTCTTATTATTTATTAATATTTTCGCTGAAAAGGTCAATATTTGCTTTATTTCGTTTCCATTGAAAAAGGTTTTCGCTTAATATTTCTGCTAACCTAATCATGACAGCAAACAAAAATGCAAAAAATAAGGTTTACAATTTGCTTGTTTTTTAACCTAAATAACAATATTTTTAAAAAAGATTTAAAAATCATTTAGTTTTCCTTTAAGGAGGAAAGGTTGGAAATAGCAATATTTTTACGTCATTGAAAAAAGGTTTTTACCGCTAACCTTTTCGTGATAATGAAAATAAAGTTAAAACTCAAGGTTGTCGTAAGGTTACTTGCTTTCTGGGTAGGTCTCCCAACGCGTGATGTCTTGTTAAAAAAAGACTTCTTAGGCGGTTCGTCAGAAAATGTCACTCTTTTCTTCTTGATATTTGAAGCAGCAATTTTTGGAAGGACTGAAGGTGTGCCGACTGTAGGCATTGAACTGAAGGAAGAGGCGTTGTTCTTCAAGTCTGCAGACTGTTATATGAAGCATGGTTTTAAACGATTAATAGAGATATTTCGTGATTTTTCCTTTATTGATAGTGTGTAGTAATCTTTGTTTCTGGAAAGTACTTTAAAAGGTCCTTCATATGGGGGTTAAAGTGGTGGACGAACGGCGTCAGTTCGTACGAATACATGAGAAGTAGTGTTAAGATCTTTCGTCACAAAAATGGGAGATTTTCCATGACGTGAAGGTGGAGCAGGCCTAACTTGAGAGAAATATTTTCTTAGTTGAACAGCGAAAGTAGAAATGTCAGTAGATGCTTGTGTCTCATGAAGAAAATCACTATTCGCATCTTAAATATTTGATGCCGCATTTAAACTAAACGAATTATGTATAAATTGTAAATAAATGTAAATATTAATTATTTAATGTTTCTGTTCTTCAAACCATTCATTACGCTTCAATATATATATATTCTTGGATTTCCTCTTTTTTACTTTCTGACTACTCTCATCCCTGGCCTATACAAGTTACTATCATTTCCTGTAAAGTTGCGATCAAAATTCATATCGTCCATCGAAATTTCTACCTCGATCTGACTGGTTAGATAGTATTTCGAACTTCAACTAGAGCGTTTTACCCGAGTTGCAATTGTTTCCTAAATTGTACAAACCTAAGTGATCGCCCGCCCATCGTCTGCTAACTAAAGTAAAAAAAATTTTTTACTTTAGTTAGCAGACACCAAACGAGAAAAAATTAAATAATACAAAAAAGTTAAATGCTACGGCGTCTTTCAAATTTTCCACATAACAGAAATCTATCTCTAGCATACAGAGGTGTGTATGATGAATTTGATTGGATGCCCCTGAAAAAAGTGCTGGAAGAAAGTGCAAATTTAAGAAGGAAAAAAAAAACCTAAAAAGTGAATTGCTTATGTAAATCTAAACTCATTTTTATGTAAATGGAGGAAGAAAAATTATTTCCAGTTAAGTATTTTATTTATTTGAAAAAAATAGAAATAATTAAATTTTAATAAAATAATAATGAATTTTAATTTTC
Source organism: Parasteatoda tepidariorum (assembly GCF_043381705.1). Lineage (NCBI taxonomy): Eukaryota > Metazoa > Arthropoda > Arachnida > Araneae > Theridiidae > Parasteatoda > Parasteatoda tepidariorum. The sequence goes on from NC_092209.1 coordinate 91,608,754, forward strand.
TTTAAATTCAAATTTTAATGAATAAAAATGGGTTCTAAATCACAAAAAAAAAAAAAAAATGAAAAACTTAATTTTCACCATTTTCTCTGCGCAATTTATCAGAAAGTAGTTATTTTATCACGATGATGATTCGAAATTGATTTTGAATTTTATTGATTTTACGTTTACAAAAAAAGAACTTTAAACGGATAGAAAAAAAAATATATTATCACTGCACAGATCCTAATTACGATTTTTTTTTTCGAAAATGATTTTTAAAAAATTTTTGAGTGCTTGAAAAGTACTGCTTGTTTTTGTGTTGAAAAATCTGGCTATACGCACCCTGTATTCCAATCTTTGTATTTATTTATTTTTTTCTTTGAAATGTATTAAATATCGGTGAGTAGGTAAACAAAAGTTTTTTCTAAGTAGAACAAGGTTGTTCTTTTATTGATTTCTTTTTTAAATTATAGTGTTGAATCTTAGAAGTGAATTTACTTTTAATTTGGAAACTTGCCAAACGATACGCTATTTAGAAAAGAGAGAAACACACACACAGAAGAGCTATTTCTGTGTTTTAGCTAAGAGACTCTCCTTTCACCCAATGTAAAACGGGTTGAAAATAAAAATCTCTCTACTAAGGCAAGAGAGGCTTTTCATCGTTGATAGTAAGAAGAAGAAAAAAAAGAAGGGTGATAAGCTAAGACTGACATCACAGGAATAAAGCCGTCCTAATCCTAGAATTTTTAAATTCAGGCATTCATCCCCATGTGAGATCAGTCCCCTGGCCAAATTACGAGCTACACTACAAGCTTCTATGTAAAATCTTAAATATCAGGTGATACTATACAGCCTTTATCGTTTGCACGTGTATCAGTGGATTAAATTAAAGGATACATAATATAAATTCGACGAGACGATATATTATATAGATCATTTGTTATATCATGTATTATATGAGTAGATTATAATAATTAGACCCCAATTATTAGAAGCAGTGCAGTTTTTTATATTTAAACACACATGTAATGGGGTTTTTATTCCGGAGATATATACTTTCTATTTGTGTTTATTTTTAATGTATTGCATTACAATGGATACACTGACGTAAACAAGTGCAAACCTGTTTACCCCTTTTTTAAAAAAAATGTAAAGTCATATTTTAAGGGATCGTTTAAATATTAAGTAAGTACCCAAGAAGAGAGATCATTTTTCTGGCAATGGAGAGGGAGTGTGTGTGAACAATGCTTACGTCCAAATTCAAATTTTTATCCAAAAATTTTTGTTTAAAAAAGCTAAAAAAAATATATATAGTCGGAAAAATTTTACATTTAAAATAAAAATTTAATGTAGGAGAAGAAAAATTTAAAAAAAAAACTCATTTACACATTTTTGTTTACAAGAGGGGGGGGGGTAGACCAAAATTTCCAAAAACATTCGTACCTATAAACGGTCCCGAATTTCCCGTTTCTTTTTTAAAAAGAAAAAAAAAATTGAAACTAATATAAATAGTTTGGTTATTTAATGGCAGATTTCCTTTTTTCTATCTTTAATGTTTCTCTATTGTTTTACAAAGAATAGAAGTATTTATTATCTTTTTTGTCAGGAAACTATTTTACGACGCTATTTCGGATCAGAAAATGGGACTATAATATTTTTTTTATTGCGAATTGAGCGATGCTCGTTGGCAAACTCTACAATTATAAGGTCTCCTGAAATTAGAAAAGGAATGATGTAGCATTTTGAAAAAGCCTTGGTCTTGGAAAGGTATATATTTATAAAAATCAAGTATACAGTGCCCACCCCCAGAAAAAAAAAGGTCACCATGAGCTTTTGATCTAATGATCGAATTTTCCTGTTCTACAACTCAATCTTAATGGTTTGAGGGGGTGTTCTCAAATATGCTAATTAAGTAGTGCAGACACGATATTTTAAGTTATCGACTTTTAAATCTACTATTTTTTTATAATTCGATTTCTCGAGAACTATTCAACCGATTTCGCTCAATTTTTTTTTTTGCCATTTAATATTGCACACTTTAAAATGATGTAAAAAATGGCACTCCTTATATTACAAATTTTTTCCGACTATTATTAAATAAAATAATAAAAATTGACTCATTTGTTTTGGCATGGAATTATCTTTAGATAAATGAATTTTGTGATTGTATGAAGAAAAAAAATGTTCAACTCGCTTGAAAAGTTCTTGAGATAGGGCTAAATAGGGTGAGAGTAAAATTAAAGGCTCCAAACTTTGATCCGCTCTCTTGACTAAATTATTGGGAACAATCCTCAAAAGCAGGAGCGGTAAGATATTACATGATTGAAAAACAAAATAACAGTCGACATGTAACAATGGATCGCTCTCTTGACCGAACTCTAGAGGTGTAAAAATCATGTGTACAGTGCGCCAAAAAAAAAACAGAAGGCCATGAATTTTGGATATAATCGAATCTTCGCTTTCCAGGACTTAATAGTTTGAGGGGACCCAATTTGCGGATACTTTGGAAGACAGAAATCCGAATCTACTTTAAAAAATGCATTCGGTAAAAAATGCGTCTTTGTGTCTGATTTTGTAATTTAAAATCGTCTCCACTAATTAATTAGCACTTTTGAGGTCACCCCCTCAAACCATGAAGATTGAGTTCGAGAACGTGAAGATCCGATCATTAGATAAAAAGCTATTCAGAGTAGACCGTTTTCTTTTCTTCACCGCACCGCATTGTACATAAAAATCCATTTTCTATGTAAACGCAAGCAGAAATGACTATTTCAGTCACAGTATTTTCTTTCTTCCCTTTTTTTTTTATAAATATAAAACACATTCCGTAAAATATTTTGCTTAAGCCAAATATATAACTTTTAAGAAAAATAATTTTTTTTAATAAAACCGTTTTTTTTTTTTAAAACGTTAGTGTTCTTAATCGTCGGTTCCCCCCCCCCTTTGGCTGAATGTTTGTATTCCATTCACTCCTCTTTACACGCCACTGAATAAAGGAGTTTTTATGTTAGGTCGACTAGCTTATACCAATGTTTTGCTGACAAATAATAATGAAAGGGAGAATTTCAACTTTTTACTGCAGATACGAGACATTAAATCATGAATGCCGTACACATCTTCATACCTGATAAAACATATAATTTTTTAAGCATAAAGGGATGTCTCAGAACTAGTGTGCACTCGTAGGAAGACATGAAGTAATTAGGTAAAGAATTTCAGCCTGCTGTTTGTAGAGCATCCATTTGTCGGAAGGAAAACAAAAATACATAATAAAAGTAGTCACTTTTGTTTATCTCTTGGATATTTGCCCAGATGTTAGGTTATTTTAAACCTATCCGCAGATGCTACAGAAAGAATTTTCGATTGAGAGAAATTCATTTGTTACATTCACCCTGCACGTTTTGCAAACGAACTTCGTGATCATTCTTATTGTCTCTTATGGATATCAATAAAAATTCAGCAGTCAATGTTCTTTCAAATTATAATAATAATAAGTGTGATTTGTTTTTTGGGGGGGGGATAGATTAATTTTATTCGTTCATTTGTCACCTGCTTGATCTCACAAACGATCTTCTTCCTGATTTTATTCTTACACTCAGAGTCTCTTATTCATATTCTGAATTCATCGTGACTACAAAATAAATAAATAGAAAAAGCTTTTAAATTTTATACAACTTTTGATTTTATTCTTTCATTCGTCACTTTCACCTTGTAGGTCTAGATTCTTAGCAAACAATTTACCTGATAAATTCTTTTTTTTTCTCGATGTTATTGTCTCTAAGTAAAAGTTCGGCATTCATAGTTTTAACGAACAATCATAATGAAATTTGGTTTTAAATTACTTTTGGGAGAGACTTTTTTTCTTCTCCAGATAGAATTACTTCATTCACCCTGCTCGTCTTGAATCTTGATGTTTTGCAAACGATCTTCCTTGCAATTCTGTTCCTCGAACTGGCTGCGTTTTATTTACATTGATGACATTAAAAAAATTCTGCAATGCATAGTTCGTACAAAATAAATATATAAAATTAGCTTTTAAATTTAACTATTCTTTTGGGATAGATTTGTTTCATTCTCCAATTTATACTGCTTGTTTTATTCTCCGGTAAAGGAATATTCCTGGATTGTGCTACTAGTACCGAGATGGCTCCTAGCTTCAGATCGATGGGTAATAGCTTGTCTGATAAGTCAAGGTGGTTCGTTTAAAACAATGACACTATTGCCAGCGGGAATGCTTTAATTATAACAACAACGCTCAATTTAAGAATCTAAGTACCTGTATAACCCCAATTTTTTCAAAAAATATGTAATTTTAATTGTTTCAAGGACAAAGATAGTTCTTAAATATATCAATTAATGCTGACGTTATTTAAAGTTGCGAAATCAGACGTAAAATCGCACTTTTATGTATCTTCTTCTTGGACACTACCGCCTATGACAGGCCAAGGACGTCCAAATAAGTTTATGCCATCTTGATCTATTCTGTGCCATGGCCTTCCAGTTAGTTATTCCTATTATCTTTAGGTCGGTGGACGACCCCTTTTTCTTGTACCTTCTGGTTTAGAAAAGGTTACTTTTTTGCGGGGTTTTGGTCTTCAGATCTATAAATTTGTCCCACCCATCGAATGCGATTGGCCTTAATAACACGAACTATGTCTGGTTGTTTATACTTATTATATAACTCATGATTGTAAAGGGTGCGCCATTTGTTATTCTCATAGACTGCACCAAAAATTCTTCTAAGTATCCCTCTTTCAAAATTCAGCAATCGGTTCTCCTCTTTTTTATTAAGAGTCCAGCACTCGCCCTACCATATAGGATCACAGGCCGTAGGAGTGTTTTGTATATGTCAATTTTTGTCCTTTGCTTAAGAAATTTACTTTTTAATTGGCTTTTTAAACCAAAGTAGTACTTGCTTGCCGTTGCTAAACTGCTATCGATTTCGGTATTTATGTCATTTTTGCAAGTTACAGTAACCCTAAGATATTTAAATTCATCAACAGCTTCAAATTCATAATCATTCACATGAAAGGGCAGGCATTGCCTTAGTGAGCCCTCTGTTTATCTCCATATATTTCGTTTTGTCATCATTAATGGTTAGTCCCATTTCACTTGCTACTACTTCAAGAGCTTTAAAGTTCTCCACTACTGATTGTCTAGATCAGGGGTTTCCAACTTACATGAGGCCGGGGGCCACAATTGAAAACACAAATCAAATGGCGGGCCGCAGCTTTATCAAAATTTTATGTAGGACTCTTTTATGTTTGAAGGAACTTAAAATATTACTGTCAGATTTTTACCGAAATGGACAAAGCAAAAGTATTGAAATACAAATTAAAATGAGAAGTAGATTTTTAATTTTTATTAGTAATTTTTTTAAAAATATTAAATAAATAATAAAAATTCGGGCTACAATAACTTTAATGTGCACCTATGTATTAGATTAGACAATTAATGTGCAACAGATACAGATGGGTGACAAAATAATACGAACACCTGTGAAATATCAGAAAATCTTTATTAATAGGGAGTTGGACCACCCTTTGACTGAATTACAGATTTAATACGACGTGGGATCGATGCATAAAGGTCATGGAAAACGTTTAAAGGAATATTAAGAGATTCCTCTTGCAAAGCGGCCTCTAATTCCAAAAGATTTGATGGAGGTGGGAATCGGGAACGAAGTTATGACTCCAAATATTGCCACAAATGTTCAATAATATTTAAGTCCGGAGACTGAGGGGGCCAGGCGAGATGGTAAACTTCATTGTCATGCTCTTCGAACCATGTTTGAACTCACCTAGCGGTGTGGATAGGGGCGTTGTCGTCTTGAAAAATCGGTCGCTCTCCAGGGAATACAGTCTGTACAAAAGGATGAACTTGATCCGCTAGAGCGCTTAGATAGTCATTAGATTTGATTCTCCCATGCAGACGTACTAGTGGCCCAAGACGACGCCAAGAAATCTCACCCCAAACCATAATAGAGCCACCTCCATGTTTCACAGATGGTAAGAGGCATTCAGGATCAAACGCTTCTTTGGATGATCTACAGACATAAACGCGTCCGGTGGTCTGAAATAAGATGAAAGATGATTCATCGGACCATATTACCTGCTGCCACTGCTGTGGGGACCAGCCTTTGTGACCTCTACACCACTGACGGCGCTTGAAAGCATTGGTTGCTGTCTTCAAGGGTTTACGAATTACCACTCTCCCATAAATGTTCGCTGCATGAAGTTCTCTTTGAACAGTTCTTGTTGAAACGGGGTCCTGAAGATGACTGTTCATGTCTGATGTTATCTCGGATAACGATTACTTGTGTTTCGAGTTACTACGCGCTGCAAGACACGTCTATCCCTTTCATCAAGCTTTGACTTTCGGCCACTGCTTTTCTTTGAAAACTCCGTCTTACCTTCTTTCATGTATGCTGTCATAAAGGCTGATACAGTACTTCTTGTAAACCCCAAAAGGTTGGCTGTTTTTGACACCGATGCTCTACTTAAACGAGCCCCAACAATCATCCCTGTTTGGAATTCTGACAGGTCAGACATTTCGCCTTATAAAAGCTAGTTAGATAAACTCATGTAACATAGGTGACTAAGGTTGAGAAACTGATAGCTTCCTCTTCATGCTCACTTGGTGGCAGACTTCTGTTTCAGGTGGCGTGGCTGTACTGCAGGTGTGAAATAAGTCACACTTTTTCACAGGTGTTCGTATTATTTTGTCACCCATCTGTATCTAATTGTTAAGAGATAAAACTTTGAAAAGGTTGGTAATTAAAACTTACATAGTAGCACACAAAATATTCAATGAGAAAATTGAGGTTTGTCTGCTGCAACCACCAGAGAATAGATATTTACATTTTAAATTTACAAATGTGCATGTAAATATTTTTGTCCAAAATGAGTGGTTTCAAAAATTTAAATCGGAGAATTTCTTCGATAAAATTTCTGATACACACATTCTAAATTATATTCACAAAATACAAGAAAGTTAAATTAAAAAGAACAACAGTCACGATTATTTTTGTATTTAAATAAATATTATCTTGGATGTGAAACTTGAGAAATAAATGTCTTTGCACCGTTGGTATGTTAAATTTTACAGAAACGAAGAAATTAGTTTTTAATTAACGAGAAAAGTATTTTAAACCCATATAGATTTTTTACGAAAATTGTCCGCAAAAAAATGACAACTGATATATTTTAGATTTCGGGCCACAAAAAAAAGACCTCGCGAACCGGATGCGGCCCCCGGACCGCCAGTTGGAAACCCCTGGTCTAGAGATCTTCCTATAACATCAAGATCATCTGCATATAAGCAGGAATTTGTGTAGATCTTTGAAAAATGGTGCCTCTTACATTGATTCCAGATGCTCTGATTACTCTTTCAAGTGCGATATCTCAAATAGACAAGTGCATCTCCCTGCCTCTATCAGTCAGTGTAGAAGGGCCCGAAGAGTTCGTTTTACAACTCTGCACTTGACACTTTTATGTATATTTATTTAAGATTGATTCAGTTTCTCCACCCTTCGAAAGTAGTTGCAAAAAATAGGGTTCAGTTAGGAAATCAGTCGAAACTTACTTTCTGTGCGTCGCAACTCATTTATGAAAATGTTTTTTTCCAGTTATAATTCTATGCGCAAAATTTCATGAGGATCAAAAATCTTATAGATCTTTACTTAATTTTAAATCACGTAATTCAAATTGCAGAACGTAATTTGTCAAATAATTCTCGAGGGTTAAAAAAATTGAAAATAGTACAAATTTTTGTAAGTTTTATCGCTATTCAAGTGTTTTTGCATTTTTTTAATCCCCTTTTTAGTGTCTGATCAGACACGCACTTTTAAAAATTTGATTTCTCAAAAACCTTATAACCGATTTCATTCAAACTTTGTAATTTAAAATTAAATACTTCAAAAGGTTGAAAAAATGAGTAAACCTTACAATTTAAATATTTTCGACTATCATTGAATAGAATGATAAAAAAATAATAAATAATTATTAAAAATTATTTTTTTCGCATGGAATTATCTTCAGATAAATGAATTTTATAATTGTAGGCAAAATTATTTTCATTTGCTTAACAAAATCTTGAGATAACGCGAAATACACAAAAAGTGATATTTAACATTAAAGGCCCATCTATTTTGGGTTCATATTTTTTAGACTCCCCGTATTTTGTGAATCCAAATAAACTGACATAGAACTATGCTCATTTAGAAAAAAATATGTTTTTGTGTCTGATTTGCTAACTTAAGCCTAAGCTACACTAATTAATTACCATAGTTCAAGGCCAGGATGCATAGTTAGGGTCATTAAAAATTATTCGTAGTACGTGAAAATATGATCATTAGATCAAAATTATTCAGAATGCTCACTTTTTTTATTTTGCGCATTGTGCATACGATTAAAGCTTTTCCGTTTTATATGAATTATAGTATTCATATCTGTAATATTAGTAGAAAAAGTAACTTTTGAATTATTATTATTTTAAACTCAGATTTTATTTTCTTATTAAGGAATGAAAATGTGGAAAATAAAATTTAGAATATTTTTTTCCCGCATTTATTTTTCATTTTGAAATTGTTTCATTGTCGTTTTATAATCTGTTTGATTGTAAGTTCATAACATTGACTATAAGACTTGATTTACTGTCCCACTGGAAAAATTTGAAGAAAAAAAAAAGAAGAAATACCATTGTTTGAGCTTGCGATTGTTCTTTGTGTTTTCTTAAAATCGTTTCAAAATAAACTAAATATTTTGTGTTATGAGTGTCAAACTCAATGGGTTAAATTATCTGTTATAAGCTACAGCCTAAACTGCAAAAATAGCAAGACGAACTGTGAAAAAAAAAATTTCTTAACACAGGTGCAAAAATATTAGAAATTTTAAAAATTCCAATTTTATTTTATTTCATAATCGGAGTTGAACAGCCGACTCATTTTTGAGTTTACGGCTATCAATGTTCAACTCCGTCGCCATTTAGTTTTTAAGACAACCCGGAAGACAAGGGAACTCCCGAATCAAGGACAAATTAGCTTTTGTTTATGGCTTTTATTTTTTGTTGTTGTTGGAACTAGTCTTCATTTTCGATACACAGAGAGAAAAACCACGTAAGCCTCCCACATTTAGCCCGATTCCGATAACAATGGAATTCTAACCTATTATCCATTCTACCACTGTTCAAAATTCCATGTTTTTGTTTTAAAATTTTTGTTTACAAAGAATAAGGCAATGGTTCCCCCAATTCCGATATCATACGACTGCCCAAAGCAGCAGAGTTGGACAAAAATCACTTTCTGCTGCATACTCAACATGTATAAATGATATGTTATGCAGTTAAATATAAATCTCTTTGAATTACGAAGGTGAATCTTATTTTGTAGGTTTTTCTTCTTTCTATGATAATAGCTCTTATGAGGCTGTGTGTGCTTTGGCTCTATCAATACAATATTGGAAAGCACTACTTTGCGGATATAATCATGTGAGCTGATGACAAGATTGTATATTTTAATTGTTTTCGGGCTTTTTTTTAAAACTATTATTATTCTTTCAAATTTTAATTATTTTTTCATAATTTCTTTGTTAAAAAGAAGAAAAAAAAACTTTTCAGTTTTTATTTCTTTTCTTGTTTTGAATTTTTAAACACGGATATTTTAAATATTATATTTTTGAACCGAAATTCAAATGTTATAACATTATCTACAGGCAAAATATTAAACTAACTTTAAAATTTCATACACTAGGCAAAATATTTCTTGTTTTAATAAATAAAAAAATAATTTTTTTTTGTCTAGCAGAATTTTTCAATTGTTTTCTTTACGATGAACGATTCCATATATGTTATGTCTTCTCTTATATTTTCTCTTGGTTAAGAGAAAATATAATTCTTATATTTTCTCTTCATGTCGCATATTAGGATTTTCATTAGATTTTAAACCTAATTAGTATTTTAAGCTTTTATCGTAACAAATTTCAGCAAATTCTTCAGAGCTTTTGAAATATTAACTTAAATGACAAAATTTACGACAGTTTTTATATAGCCTTTTTTGTAAATCAAGCTTATAAAATTTAAGTCTTTATTCTCTTTTACAGAAGTCCCGCAGTGGACTGATCATTAAGACACGGTTTCCAGAAGATCACCGAAGTCAAGCATCACTGACTGCGGTCAGTGTGCAGGTGGGTGACCACTTGGATCAGTCTGCGTAGGGACCGAGGGTGTGCTGTATTGGTCCTCGTTAAACTGTGCTACCGTAAAGTGCTCGACTTCGCGCGCAGGTCGTCGGGCTACCGAAGCGGGGGTGCCATCCCCTCCGCAGAGGATCAAAATTGTGATGGCATGTCTTCGGATCATCCTCCGGGATGTTTCCCAGACCGTCGCCAATAGCCCATTGTGCAGCTCTAGTACGACGTAAATGAACTATAACAACAACTCTTTTACAGAAAAATATCGATGAAATAAATGATAATTGTAAGAAAATGTATCATTTGAAAAAATTAGAGGATGTACCATTTGTTTTAAATAACGAGTTACTTTTGTTTTGCTTTTAGCTTGCATGGATTATTTTGAAAACTTTTATAGAACCCTTTTTGACCGATGTTGGTTGATGCAATAGAAAATGTTTTCATAAATCCAATTCTTTTCATATTTCAAAAAATAATTAGAAGAAAACTCTACATTTTACTAATTTAAAATTTTTTTTTGCCCCCCTCCCCTCTCGGTTTTGTAAAGCATCCCTCCGCATCTTTTACGCAAGCGCAGTCTTCTTTCTTGCTGCTCTTTGCATCTCTTCATCTTCATGTCCGATACATCTCCAATTTCATCCTAGATTAAGTGTGAAAATTGTAAAATTTATCATATTGGTGGTTGAATNTTGTTGTTGTTAATTTACGTCGCACTAGAGCTGCACAATGGGCTATTGGCGACGGTCTGGGAAACATCCCGGAGGATGATCCGAAGACATGCCATCACAATTTTGATCCTCTGCGGAGGGGATGGCACCCCCGCTTCGGTAGCCCGACGACCTGCGCGCGAAGTCGAGCAGTATAGTATACTTTTATAGAACCCTTTCTGACCGATGTCGGTTGATGCAATAGAAAATGTTTTCATAAATCCAATTCTTTTCATATTTCAAAAAATAATTCGAAGAAAACTCTACATTTTACTAATTTAAAATTTTTTTTTCGTCCCCCTCCCCTCTCGGTTTTGTAAAGCATCCCTCCGCATCTTTTACGCAAGCGCAGTCTTCTTTCTTGCTGCTCTTTGCATCTCTTCATCTTCATGTCCGATACATCTCCAATTTCATCCTAGATTAAGTGTGAAAATTGTAAAATTTATCATATTGGTGGTTGAATAAACAATTAATCATGGATCCGGAGGCCTTTTTAGAAATAGCTAATCAAGTATCGAAACTTAATATGTTTCCTTATTTTGAAGCTGCCCACTGTTTGATAACGTGTATGTATGTAAAAGAAGATCTATCTTCAGGTAAATACTTTTTTATTTACTTTTGTATACTTTTTTTTTGTTTTGTTTTTTTTGAATAGCTAGATTGGGTCACATTGTCACTAAAATTTCTTTCGTTTTAAGTTTGTGTTGAATTTCCATAATGATTTAAAATATTCAACGTGATCAAATGGTTTTTATTTGAAATAATATTCCTACCGTTTTATTAATTTCTTAAAATTACAGTTTTGAATTTTATCCTCTATCTTATTAAACTAAACGTTTTATGAAATATGTTTTAAAGATTTTATTTATTTTGTTATTTTTGTGTTTTTATTTATTTATTGTNAATATTCCTACCGTTTTATTAATTTCTTAAAATTACAGTTTTGAATTTTATCGCTTGTTACTATGTAGAATTAAAGTAATTTCAACTCTATCCTATTAACCTAAACGTTTTATGAAATATGTTTTAAAGATTTTATTTATTTTGTTATTTTTGTGTTTTTATTTATTTATTGTCATTTAAGAAGCAAATATGCTTTAATGATTTTATTTATATTGTTATTTTTGTGTTTTTATTTATTTATTGCATTTAAGAGTAGGGTAAGTAGATTAGTAGGTTTGAACCATTATTCCAGTAGCTTTATTCACAATATCTTATTTATCATGGTGGTGGACTAATGAAAGAAGTTTCAAAATCAATTTTTTGAGGATAAAAACTCTGTTTCATATTAATTTGGTTGTGAAGCTATTTACGATGACATACAAGATACAAAATGTGTTAAAAATCTCTTAGACTTATATTTTAGGTGAAGTTTGAATAAATTGTGGCTATAGTTGCACTACATGAAACCTTCTGTTTTAAGTTTTTATTTTGACTCTGAAACACTTTAGTGAACATTATGTCATTGCACGGTTGCAATTTTAGTTGTTTATGTATTGCTGCTTTATTTTCATAAAAAATATTTAAGTTTTAAATATTCATAAAAAAGATGAATGATATAAATAAATTTAAAAAAAAAGTTAATTTATTTTAAACATATTTGAAATTTAGATATTTTGGTATTAGAATACCTTTTGCATAGCTGCCAACTCTATTGATTTTCCAGTAGACTACTGGATTTTGCCAATTTCTCCTCGTGTACTGGTTTAATTAAAATTCTCCTGGTTTTTGTACAGATTATTGCTTGATTGCTAGAATAATTCATAATGAAGCAAAGCTCGTTTATAGCAATCAGTTCAATATACTTTTTTCGTTCAAAATGTTCAGTTTATTTTTATTCAGAACTCTCTTTTTAAATTAATTAAAAAAAATATTTTAACTTTCTTTGATGAATTAAATTCCTATTAATATTCAAAATTATGAGTAAAAATAATGCATTACATTTCAAGTATGTTTAATGTCAATCATAACTGGGAAATATTGCAGTATTTCAATTTTGAGGAGTGTAAAAAACCCTAAACTTCCCTATGTTTGAAATATTTAGTACATTATGCAACAATTATCATGAGATTTATATTTCGTAATATCTGGATTTTTCCCCATCCGTGTTGGCAGCTATACTTTTGGGTGAGAAATAAATTTAATGTTTTGTTCAATAGTTTAAAGTGGGCCGACAGGTCTGCGTAGGGATGAAGGAATTGGCCTTGCATCAGAAAGGTTCTGTGTTCATGTCCCGATCTGTCCTTACTGTGGGAGCAACATTGGCCCTCTTAATGTGGTGCCCCTGAAAGAGTGGACGACAAACCTGACTTTCAGATGACGAAAGGTCATTCTCCGGGTGGGCATTGGAAGAAAAAAATAGTTTAAAGTGAAAATGAGTCATTTGATTCAGATAGTTTTATGTTCTGCTTTAATATTACCTTGCTCAACTGCATTTAAAACATTCTTTTTTTCTAAATGACATAATATGTACGGGGAATTTTTTATCCAGATTTGATCTGCAACCCTGAATATTTTCTTTCAAATTCTCTGAAACTCTGATAAAGAATACAGAGTATTTGTTTGCATAAATATGCTTTTAGTAAATGTAGAAACTCTTGAAGTGACGTTTTTTAGTATCTTTCAATTTTCTTCTGATTTTATTAAAAATTTGACATAAATGTGTTACAAATCCAGTTAAATCTTATTTCTTTTTGTGTGTGGGATTTTTTCACAGTTTTAGAGCCTTGTTTGAACTTTTTCTTTTGTACTTTAATGCAGCCATTCATATGTGTGACGTAATAAAAGCATTTTTTTTTTTGGACCTAAAATGATAAGCTTAAACTACTGTAGGTTTTTTATAAATATTTGAAATAAATACTTATTTTAGTATTACTCTAGACCAGGGATGGCGAACCTTCATGCACCAACGTGCCATTTTTTCTAAAATATATTTTATTGAGGTCACAGACATGCCAACAAATAGTTTTGACTTCGTGATTATTGGGTAAATAATAATACTAAATACTATCAACTCAAAACTCTTTATTTACTACGAAAAAATGCAATTCTCAACTTTTGCAATGTCTCAGTTATACGCGTAATTCAACTTAAATTAACATCAGTGTGACCTCTGTTGTTGCAGATTAGATGACAAATAACTTATATTAGGGTTATAAGATGTTAATTTAAGCAGAACTGTTAATTTTTTTTGCTAGTTATTTATTGTTCGCTTGTTTTTTTATGGTTATTAATTGCTTTTTAAGCATTAATTGTTCTTTTTTTGTGAATTTTAATTGAATTGTTCATATGCTTCATAGTAAACTTTGTGATTGGTGGAGTGCCCAAAATATTGCGTCGCGTGCCATAAGTGGCACGCGTGCCACTGGTTCGCCATCCCTGCTCTAGAGTAATACTAAAATAAGTATTTATTTCAAATCTAGAGTCTAGAGAGGATGAAATTTTATGTCTGTCAAAGATTGAATGAATGCCAAACAATCAGGTTGTTTATCTCTTAACTTGATGGATCTTCATTTTGTGTAAAATATTTATTTGGCATAAAATGTGTATATTAGGATTATTTAAATTAGAATTCTTAGTGTTTTACATTAATATATTTTATCCAAATTTTTTGTTGGGTAGTTATACAAAAAGTAGCTGTATGAAAAAAGTGGTATGAAATATATGGTTTCAAACTAAATGGGTATTTTCTACTATGACTACCATTTTATTTTATTCAATTAGTTCACACTCTCCCTTATTCAAATTTTCAATCACTTCTTTTTATTCATCCATTCAAGTTCAACACACATTTTTTTTTTTTAAACTTGTAGTGGATGTTAATACAGTTTTTTTTTTTAAATATTAATTCATTCATTAAATGTAATTTTAGTTTTATATGGGAGAAAATTTTTTAATTATTTACTATAGAAAGTAACTAAAATAAAATTTGTCTTTGTTGACCTGAGTAGTCATTTTTAATATATTACTTGTTTTATTAATTCTAGTAACCTTACATCATAAGTAAAGTATGAAGGATCTCTTCCTGAGAAATAATGATTTTGAAACAATAATCCTACCTTAACATTTGTTTTTGAAAAAAGTAATTGTCATGTATTTATGATGCTGGGCGCACTTAGGGAATACCTGAAAAATATAGGGAAGCAATTGGGAAAATACAGGGAATTTTCTTTCTTATTTTTGTCTTTTAAAAAATGGTGACCACTCAAATCGTAATCTATGGGATATTTAACCATCCATGATATTTCAGCTATGCTAAACTATTTCATTTGCATTATTTAAGTATGTTCAGTTGTTTTTCCAGCAATTAAGACTAATCAATATATAGTTAGCTCACACAAGAGCACACTAATTTTTGTGTTTCCTCTTAATATAGTGTGTATAATATGTACAGGGAAAACACGGGGAATTTTTTTTCCAGATTTGAGTGGCAACCCTGGGCAGAATTATTCTGGGAGAGTTTCACTCATTGAAATAAAATTTTGAAGAAATAATTAAATGAATTTTTTTTGCTTTTTAGTTTTCACTTTCTTAAAAATGATGCTTTAAGTTGCTAAAAAATGGATGCAATTATTCAAACCAGATTGCAATTATGAATCGTTTAAAAAAAAAAACTTTCAATATTTAATATGAAAAATGATTCTTTCACTTTGGTTGGAAGAAGGCTATTTCGTTCGGAGTAGTTTTTTCTACTGTTGAAGAAACTTGACATGTTAAACAAAATTTAAGTTGAAGTCCCTTAAAAAATGCTTCCTATAAAATGGATCTTCCATATTCTGTAGTTTTTTTAAATTAGTTAAATCATGTAATTATTGAAAGAGTTCCCCAGAGTTTATTTTTATCTACTTATTAAGTACATAATTAACATACATACATTATATTTGCAAAGTGTAAATGGGAAATATTCACAGTATTGTATAGTATATTCACAGTATATTTTCCATTTTTGTAATTTTCAAATTACATTTTTCATATTATATTTAAAAAAAGGGATTAAAGAAAATACCTACATTAAATTCACTAAAATATTTTTGAAGTATTTTTTTCTTATTATTTATTTAATGCTGCAATATTAATATTGTTAAATTTAAAGCTCCATCATGTTAAAATAAAAGATTAAAAAAGTAGTTTATTCTTTATTTTTCACACTGTTAGTACTAAAATGTACCTTTACTATTTTATATGTTTATGCAGTCCATTTTTCATTTCTTTTCATCATTCTATGAATTTTTTAACTGAAAAAATATCTTGCTTTGATTATCTCACTTTCATTCACATTAAAATGTGTACTGATTCAAAAAATAAATATTTATTTTAGAACAATTAATTGATATTAATATATTATACATATTGCTGAAAAACATTAATATGAATAATTCTGAATTACGACATTTCTTTATGCTAACAACAATGGAAGTAAACTAATTTTTCACATTACTTGCATTATTGAAAGAAAAGCAAAACATTTAGGAATTTTAAATGTTTATTTGCTAGTTAAGTGGAGTGGTAATGATTTTCAGTTATTAAATTTTATTTATCTTGTTCACATATTTTTGAGTAAAAGTGAATATATTTTGTTTATATTCTTAATGAAAATATTTATCAATAGTTAGAAAAAGATTTCTGCAAAATACTTTATAATGTTTAAATTACTTTTAAAATGGGGCTCATTTAAAAAAAAAAAATGCAAATCAACCTATTTTTTTCTTTCATTAGTAAATCAGGGAACTAAAGAAAAAAAGAAGAAGAAAAAAACATAATACACAAGTTCTAAGTTGAAATTTTAATTTTTCTATGCAAAAAAAAAACATTTAATATAGCACCAGTTTACTACCCCAAATTATCTCAGGCAAATGAAAAAAGTTAAAAATCAGTCTTTGTATATGTTCACATCTTCATAATCTGAAAAATCATCTGCATTACTTTCACTTTTGCTCACGAACGGCAATTTTTGTTTTTTTTGTTGCTCTTTTTTTTTCAATGTAAATTCAACACCCATCATATATACTATTGCACAAAACACATCTGCAGTCCCACAAACAGCAAAACTCCCAGACAAAAATTGGCAAATTTCCAATCACTGCAGATTATTATTATTTTTTGTTTTGCATCTGGCCCAGTAAAAACGTGATAAAACAAAACATATGGACGAATTCTGCTATTCCAGAGTTTACTCAGGATAATAAATATTTTCAATATATACATACCCGAGTTAACTCGGCATAATCAGGGAAACAGTTAAATAAAAAGAAAAAAATTCTTTTCCAACCTTAGGCAATACATGAAATAAACCACATAATATTTTTTTAATTAAAAAAACAAACACTTTTACGCAAGCTACTTTTAAAAGGATTATCAATTGAGTGCATTCCTCTTTGGAGCTTTTTCCTGGCATTCACTCAAGTTTACTTCTTAGCATCAGCCATTTGAAATGTAATTAAACAGTCTATTGTTCCTGCTAAGTATGTTGTTTCGTTACTTGTTCATGCAAGTTTTTGATTTCAACTGAACTCTCAAATCCAGTGATAGAGTTCCGCTGGTGAACACACCAGTTCTTAAAATGGAAATATTTATAAGAAATTTGAATAAACATGTTTGTGTTTTCACTAAGAAGAAAAAATCTCAACTATTTTTTAATTCCTAGAATAATAAAATTTTATGCATTTCATTTGTTGCCATACCAGTTTTTAAATTATTTGAATCTCATAAAATAGTCTTTAATTTAGAGTTAATTTTTAATCTAATTTTAACAAATATTGGTTCTTAAAATTTATAGATGTTTAAAATGTATAATCTCAGAAACTTAAATATAAATTATGTTTAATTCTTCTAAAAAAAATCATAAATTTTGATTTCTTAAATGAATATTATTTTTTTTTGGTCCCAATTTTTGAGTGATTTGAATCCCATTAATGACTCAAATAGTCTTCAATTTTACAGTTAACTCTTAATTTAATTTTAAAAAAGTTTTGTAATCTATTTTATTAGATTTAAATAATGAATGAACTCCTTAATTCTATTTCGTCTTTTACTTTGGATTAGAGTTTACGCTAAACATACCATAATCAGTCAAAAGACTGGTTATTGTATGTTGTATTGTAAAGTTTTGGTATGTTTAATGAATTTTAGTTAGATTTAATGCAACTTCTGTTATATAAGCGATGAATAAGGGTTATTAGCTAAACCTTTTTTTTTTTAAACAAAACATCAGTGCAGTGTAAAATCCATTTTATGATAGCTTCTTTATTAATCTATTGTATGAACACAAAAAAACTATATTTCCATGGCGGAATTGAGCTAAATTTTCCCAACGACGATGAACAAATATGGACAAACAGAAGCCTGTATTTTTACATATCTCAAAATGCAATATGTTTACAAAAGTATGGGCTTCTAATTGGCTTAATTTAGCCATCGTCATTGCAAAAATTTTGCTGAATTCTGCCCTAATGTCAGCAAGGATATGAATTTTTTGCAGCTAGATGACAAAGTTAACAATCAATTATCCCATTCTTAACTGTTTTGTACTTCTTTAATCCAGTTAATTTAAGGAAAATAATAAATTTTGACTCTACCGATGTGCTATATCCTCTTAATGATTGGCATGGAATTGTTAGAAAACCAATAAAATGAACAGAACGATATTTCATCTGATCATTGGGGGGACTTAATAGCTATTTTAGGTTCATGTCAATTTTCTTATTATATATCTATAATGAGGTGAAAAGTTTAAATTCCTCATTACTGAAGTAGTGAAGCTGGGAGGGGGCAAGTACGAATAACTCTGGGCCCGACTGCCGGGCCCTGTATACATCAACAGTATATTTAAGACTGAGATTTTTTTTTGTGAAATGATTAGCATTTCTTTTATAAAATTTTTGCTTTATAAAATTTAGCTAATCTGTAAGCCTTCAATTGCAAGAATCATTAGTCAAATAATTCTGACCAACTATTTTGGGGGGGGTATGATTTTTCTTGGTATGATCACTTGAAAAGTAAAATTATTAAGTAGGTAAGTTTGGAAAGAATTAAATTTATTCAAAAGTAAAATTTATTTAAAATAAAATTTAAGTCTTCTATACAAATGGGAGAGAAAGAATAAAAAAATAAAGCCAGAACAACTTGGTAGTCCTAAAAATGATATCTTCTTTTTTTTTATGTTAGGATACACATTTTATTATAAGATGAACTTTAATTAATTTATTAAGTCAGAAGACAATTGTAACAGAAAACAAAAATTATAAAAATTTTAAGATATGTGTGTTAGCAGGACAGTGCTTTATCAGGGGACACACTGCCTGCCAACACACAGGATCCTTTCTGTTGTCAGTGGTGAAACCAAAAACTGACAGTGCCCCGAGGCCCCATAATGGAAAATCAAATAAGAGAAAGCAATTAGAAAAATTGAAGTGTAAATGCAAAGAAAAAAAGATGACAAACAATCACAAAGTAAATCTTAATAAAGAGTTAAAAGTACACAAAATAAGACATAATAAATAAATCTAATCAAAGAATGAAATTAATTTACAAATTCAGAGAAGGACAAAAAAAGTAAGCAGCATTTAAAATAATAAATCAAAATAGAAAAGCACTTAAAGCAGCTAAAACCAAATTTGTTTTATTTTAATTTATAAAGTCAGGAAAACAATTCTAGCAGAAAACAAAAATTATACATTTTTTTAAACATGTGTTATAGCAGAACAGTACTTCATTCATTCAGTTTCATTCCTTGATTAGATTCAACTTTAATTACTAATAGATAAAAATAAAGTTATAAATAAGTAGTTTTTTTTTTTTTTTTTAAGAATAAATAGATAGTGTTTATAAAAATTGTAATCAAAAAACAAATAACCATCACACTTTTTATAGTGAGGAAGTACAAATAGTTTAGAAAGTTATAACATTATAGTTTGTTTGCTGATCCACTTCTTTTATTTATTGATGAAATGTGTTCTTTTTCTTTCTAGGAGCACATCTTTTCTCTCGTAAACATCCGTTAGCGTGTTGGGTTTCTTGTATGCTTTCCATATTTGGAGGTTATATTTTAGCTAGTTTTCTCTTAGGTGAACCAATTCTTGCATGCTTAAAAAACTCCAATTCCCTTCTACTTGCCACTGGATCATGGTATGTATTGTGCTTTCAACTTCATTGTTTCATTATATTGACCTATTTATGTAGACATAGAGTTTTCAATACATCAGATTTCTAATTTTAACATTTTGTTGTGTTTTCATTCCACAAATTACTTTTTTTTATTATTATTAAAATTTTTGATGGCACCAAGTTCACTTATTTTCTAAACTTTTGTTCCATTTCATATACTGAACTTTTTGACAGTTAGGTAAAACTCAACAGCTCTGGTGCCTAAAAAATGTTAGGTCAACAGTTTAGGGCAAATTTTAAGTATTGAATATAGTTGCTATGCATACTTCTGCATTTCAAAACCGTAATTGTGTATTAAGAAGCAGCTCCGTGGCAGAATTTTTTTTGAACTCTCTGCGACAAAACTCTCTATCACTAATATCTTTCTATACGATACTTTTAATAATAACAAACATATATTTTACAAATTTAAAATAACAAAAGCGCTGTGTTAAAAGAAAAAAGCTGTATAATTTTTTTAATGAAACATGTAATAATTTTTTATACTAATATAATGGGTTGTATTCTTGCATTTTGTGGGGGCACACAAATTGTTTCCTTCTATGCATTTTGTAAATAATTATTGCAATAAAAAATATACTTAAAAATCATGAAATCCGTAGTTGTAATTGCCGAAAAAAAGATCAACGGCGAAGTTACGCAAATCGGGCTCCTCGAATGCATCTTTCGTTTCGAGATTAGGTTGTTGTAATAAATACTATCAAATTTAAGAACTGTGGAGAAATCAATTTCAATAACTGCCAAAAATTCGATAGAATTATTGCCTTAAAAAGTAAATACTCAAATGCACCATTCGAATTTTCCATGTTGTTTGAAATTTATAGGGATATTTAAAGACTTTGTGAAAATCAATATCAATAACTGCTGAAAATACAATAAAAACATTACATCAATTTACAATACTATCGGCTTAAATTAAGTGCGTCAAAAAGTGATTATCTAAATGCATGATTCAAATATTACGTGTAAATATCTGTAGGAAGGAAAAGTAAAATGTTTTACTTTTTAAGAGAAAAATCTTTCTGCAAGAACTCGGTAAAATTCTGCGACAATGTTGCCGTGTTGCTGCGATTCTGCCACGCATTTTTAGATTGCTGATTCGGGTGACCACTGATCATTATTTTTTGGTAGTCTGAGTCAAATTTTAATCGTTACTAACCAACAAACATTTCGAGTCGGGAGTATGTCATTTTATCGTGAAAACTTCAAGTGTTTCATGTAGCATTATATACTATTGTATTGTTTAATTACACCATTTGTACTATGATTTCTAAAGAATTTTAAATGTATTAGATTGGATTAAGATTTTGTGGATTCTATACTGCTCCTAAATATGAAATAACTTTTGGAATTTCATATTTAGGTTTCTTGACATGCATTGTTGTGCTTCTTTAATGTTGTTGCCTCTTTAAACATACTTTTCCACTTGCGTCCAGAATAAAAAGCTTTCCGAACACTTGATTTTATAAGCGAAATGTCTATAGTTAAGAAAAACAAATTTCAAAGTGTAACTTTACAAAAACACTTAAAGCAAAATTGATTACTATATTTATATTTTATTGAATCAACATTTTTATTACATTAAATAACGACAGTAATCTTTAGCTATATTTTTTTCAATTTACAGAAGGGTTTAAAACAGCTCATTTATTTCATAAACATAATTTTAAATTAAAGTTTCAACATGGTTTGAGAGCTTCAATATTTCCTATTTTTTGCTGTAAAATTCATCTTATTATACCTAACAAATTTTTTGATGTTATTCTATAACTTTCATGATTAGTTTTCATTTAAATTTCTTTTCTCAGGGATGAAGTATAATTTTCATGCTCTGATAATAACAAACTCAGGTTAAATGTTTATTTTTCTGCATTTCCTAAATGAACTATTTTTATTCTTCAGGTACATCATATTCTACACTCCGTTCGATTTTGGGTACAAAGTTTTTAAGTTTTTGCCTGTGAAAATAATATTAGCTGTGATGAAAGAAATAATTCGGTGTAAAAAGGTTCATGATGGTGTTGTTCATGCAGCAAAGATTTATCCTAATGGCTACCTAATCATGATTATAATTGGTACCATCAAAGGTGAGGTTTTTTTTTTTTTTCATTGTGGAAATAAGCCTTCGAAACTTTTTTTTGCTAATGTGATATTTTTTTGGATGTTAACATATGTTTCAAGCTTTCAATGATATTTTAATAAACATGATGCGTAGAGTTTTTAAAAAGTGCTTAAAGGTGCTTATATTTGATTTTCTTTTTTTAAAAGCCCTTATAGGTGCTTTTTTGATTGGATGTTTTTAAAAAGTGCTTAATTTTCAATTTTCGAAAATGAGATTTTGGTCTTTACCGTGCCGATTTTCGCCATATATAATGCAAAAGCGTGCTTTTTACATTGTTCTCTTCAATGCTTTCACAATTCATTCAAACACGATGCATTTCCGCGTACTGTTGGTCCATAGGGTATGAAAGCACCAATCATTTTACTTGTTTGATGAAGTACTTACGAGTCCGCATGTGCGTCTACTGAACTGGGTTTGGTGAGATTATTGCGGATTTCCGGATTTTTCGCTAACTGTGATCCGGAAGTTTCCGGAGATCGAAGGTCCAGAGGTTTCAAAAAATCATTGATCACTGAAGTTTCCAGAAATCAAATTTTCAAAGGTGGAACTAAAAAACACAGTTTATTTTATTCGTTTGTAAGGGAGAGCCAAAAGCTTATATTCATGATTAATATTCATTTTTTATCAGTAAATAGTTGTTATAATCATAAACTCAAGAAAGAAAGACATATTTGTAAATTTTAATTACTTCTCCAGGTCATCATAGGTATGTGTAAAATTTCAAATATATTTCAAGTAAACTAAGAAATATTGAGAAAAAGGAGAAAAAAAGCATTGTTTAAGTTTTTTTTCTAATTTTTCAATTTAAACCGTTTTTTTTTTTTTTTTTTTTTTTTCTAACTCAAGAAATTTTCCGGAATTTTGATTTGGGCTCACAATCACCCCTGCAAGATTATTCTCAATTTTAGGCTTCATTTTCCACCGCCTGCTGTCGAACTGAAAAACCTCTTGATCTTTTTATAATCAAGAAAAAGAGTTCTTTGTCAGAAACTGGTTTTTTTATCATGATCATGTGAAATTTTTGAAAATTATTTTGCATTTTGTTAATTTGTATACTTCTTAAAAATATTTTTAATTGCTTAAAAGGTGCTTATTTTATGTTGAAAGATTTGACTATTGTATATTATTTTAAATTTAATCAGTACAAATGTAGTAAGTATGCAGTTTTGAAACAAAATAAATTGATTCCTGGATTTGTTTTTTTAATAACAGAGATTAACCTCAGCTATAAACAATTTTCAGTCACAGGAATTATTTGGTTTTCAGGGACCATAATGAATTCAGTATTTATGTGTATTGAGGTTTGATAATTAATTCAATTGATTTTAATGGAGACAATAATAAGAACATTTATTTTAAATTTTAAAATGTATATTAAGTAATGTTTAAAAAAGTAATAGTTTTTTGAAGTGGAAAAGAAATTAAAAAAAAAGCAAAGTTTAGCTTGTGTTCTCTTTTTTTTAAATCGAGTTAAATTATAGCAGGTTTAACCTTTCTCGATGAAAAGTAATTTTATTTTTGTACTGTGCATATATTATATCTTTGTCTTTTGGTTGACAAGATTCTGCAAACTAAATTTGCTTCAAACATATTTTGTTCATTTTCTTTATGGGAAAAAAAAATTGTGAAAGATCACATTTTTTGACATCTTGAATTGGTACCTCTGCGATTTCTTTTTTAGTGATAAAATGTGTATTTTTCTCATATGTCAGTTTTTGTGCATATTACCTGGCGAGGGGGCGTATGCTCCTTTCACCTACCTGATGTTGCCCCATTTGTTTTTGTACTTGCACCACATCTTTGTCATATTGTTAATCACCCAATTATTTAAACTATAACATTGTGTAAATAATATTTCTTGTATTTTTATACAACAAAATTATTCTCAGCTGTCAAGTTATAGTTATTTTGAAAAAAATTATATTTTGAAATAGGTGTGAAATTTTATTTCACAAATAAATAATTTGATCTGGCAAATATTTGCCAGCTGCAAAACTCTTGTTTTTTTTCTTTTAATTAAATTTTTCAAATTGAAATAAGTACTAAAATAATTGCAAGCAAATCTTTGTGAAACAGTATGATAGAGATAAGATTAAGTTAATTAAAATATTGTATTTCATTATTTTTTGTAAGAGTTTTGTGAAACAAGAAAACATCTTGGTTGGTAAAAAATTTATAATAAATAGTTAAATCATGATCTCAAGAAAAATCAAATGAGATAGCATAAGATTTGCAACTGTGTAATGATGAAAAAATTACTGCATGTTAAATATTCAGAAATTGGGCAACTCATTTAATTTTTTTTGGAAAAAATTTTAAATTGAAATAATACTATTTTATTAATTAAAAGTTATGTTAATTTTTGACAGGTAATGGCTCTGCTTTTTTGAAAATTATCGAACGACTTCTCAGGGGTGTCTGGACTCCATCAGCTGTGGAACTTATGCAGTTAAGCTTGTAAGTTGTCTTTAATCAAGTCTCTTCTACTACAGGGCGGCAAAATTATGACATTTTTTACTGGCCAGTTGTGGCCACTTTTTAAAACATGTAAACCGCTTTTCAAATATTTTAAAGAATTGAAAGTTTTAAAAAAGCTATTGATATTACTAACATTAGGCATTTCTTTAAAAGCATTTTTCACATAGTGTGTAGCGTTTTTAAAAAGTGCTTAAAGGTGCTTTTTTCATTGAGTGTTTTTAAAAGTTTCCTTTTTTGAAAATGATGCTTCCATATTGTTCTATTCAACATTTTCACAATTCGTTCACATTTTCACGTTTGTCCTGTCCCGTGGGTCACAGCATATGAAAGCGCCAATAATCATTTTACGTGTTTGATGAAATACACATGTGCATCTACTGAGCTGGGTTCGGTGAGATTGTTGCACTCTTATGGTCAACTCTGCTGCATTTTGCAATGTATTCTCAATTTCAGGCTTCATTCCCCCCCCCCTCCGATATCGAACCGATAAACTTCTTCATCTTTTTATAATGGCTAATATAATCAAGAAAAGAGTTCTTTGTCAGAAACTGGTCTTAGAAAATTATTTCGGTAAAATCTTAGAAAATTATTTCGCATTTTGTTAATGTATATAGAGCTTAAATATATTTTTTTAGTGCTTTTTTGTGTGGAAGATTAAGCTATGCGCCGTTTTAAAATCAGTAAACATTGAATGAGTCATTTGTTAATTGTAGAAAGATTTTAAGAAGAAGGCATGACATAAAGTAATCTTATAAAGTTTAAATTATTACTTAATATTGTATTTATAATAATTCAATATTCATTTAAAAACTAATTTTAAAAATGCACATAACATGCATTTTTTGAGTAAAAAGTGGTAATCGGTTGACAATTTTATTCGCTATTTGTTATATTGCTTGGTGATTGTTAATTTTGTCTTATGGTGTCTACTATTATTCTAAGTTCTTCAAAGCTGTTGCATAAGGATTTTTGATTTATAAAGATTTTTCTTATAAGTTCGTGTTGATAAGATTTTCTTTTTCTACCTTCATAAAATAATTTAATTGCTTAGAAAATGTTACAAAAAAATTCTTTCCAAACTTTTTAATCAATCCTGACAAAACATCTAATTTTATTTACAAGTTTTTAATGTGTAAATAAACTTTAATTCTCTATAACATTTTTAAAAAAATGAAGTTCAAGTTTTATTTTAAAAACAAAAGGTGTAATTACTGTAATTTATATAACTCATTCAAAAGGAAAAAAAATTTCCTTGGAGAAATGTTTAATTTTATTGAAAAAATAATATTAGTAAGCTTTTTTTTAATTATACACTAATGTTTTAAAACTTTGTATCAGATCAGATTTCTTAATTTAAGTACAATGATACATCTAGACATTTTTAGAAAAACTGGCTTTCATCTGTGCAGTATTTTGCTTTTAATTTAGATAGTCTTTTACATTATTACAGCTCTCAAAACAATTATTTAGCTCAATGGCGGTCTTCTTACAAAGGTTGTGCATTGTCAATTTTATTAGTTTATCAATTTAAAAACTTGCAGAACTTTGTTAAACAATTAATCATACAAAGAGAAAATAATACACGTCATCAACTGAATCGATAGTTTTTCATTTTACCATTTAAAAATTTATTAAAGTTGGATACATTTGGGCTGAAGCCTGTAAAATTGAGTTCAACAAAGTTTCAGACCTTGAGAAACTGAAAACTGCAATAAAGAGAGTTCAAAAAGTGATCTTTGATTTCAAAAAATGATGAAATGATTATAATTAAAATGATCAGTACTCATTTCACTTGGAAAAAAAGTAATAAGTCTATAAGTTAAAAAAAAAAATGCCATTCTAGCAATTTCTGAATTATGAAATAACTTTATACTTATTTTTAATACTTTCCTCAATAAATAAAAGGTCCATCAGGTTTTAAAAAATTTACAATGCCTTTAGAGCTCCTAGGCAGATTTGCAATGCCTTTAGAGCAATAAAGTGAACCTAAAATTTCATACTATAAACAACATTTACTCATTAAAATCTAATTAAGACTGATATAATCAGGGGTCTGTCTAGGTTTTTCTGAGAGGTACCTATTTTGTGAAAATTTAGACATAATTTGTGAAAATTAAAAATTATATAAAGAAATCAACATAAAAATATGGTTACAAAAAATGGATTTATCGCTTCTTACAGGATACGAAAATAAAATGTTACAATTTTTTTTTTCTTCGTGAAACTACCGTTTTTTCTAAAGTTGTTTATTGTGAAGGTACCGCTAAACGGTAGTAAGTTTGTTCTGGACAGAACCCCTGATAAAGATTTGAAAAATAAAATTGAGCTTAATACTTCCTTATGAGTTTTTACCTGCAAGATCAATTCCTTTATGATCTCTATTTATTATACTCTTTGTATTTAGAATAAGTATCTCAAGCATTCAGCGAATATCAAGACCATGGGCTCACGGACTTCTGCGAATTAATAATTTATATTCCAATGGAATTTTCTTGGAGATCCACTAATCTAAAATATAAATTCCAATACTTTCTCAAGATCTCATTAACACGTTATTTATTCAACCCTTACCAGAACTTTTTTCATTTCCTAAGTTCTCGTTCACGGGCAGTGGCTTAGTTTGAATGTATGTTCGAGGGATAAGTTATCTCATTCTAGTATATATATATATTCAAGAGAATGATTTAAAATATTTTTGTAATAAGATTGCCAGATTCTCGAATATTTTCCTGTTCATGTAAGTTCATTTGAATTCGTTACTCGCTTTATAGATTTCGTTTTATGTTTTGTTCTGTTTTTTCTTTAAATTTTAATTTCTGTTTTTTACGTGATATTTATTACTTAATGTGTTCTATTTTGTTTCAATTTTTTATAGTGCACCTCACATTATTGTATTGTTATATTTTGCTTTGGCTACGTTGATACAATATTAGAAACCACTCTTTTTTGTGGATATAATTGTGTAAGCTAATGAAGAAATAAAATTAAAAAATTCGGATTTTTATTTATATTTTTTTAGAGTAAAATTAGTACTGTAATTTTTTCCATGTTTTCTCTATATTTTGAACTTATTTTATGAGTTCTAGATACTTACAGCTTATGCGCTGTAAATAAAACTCATTGTCTTTCTTAATTTTCTAATTTTCTTTGTTTTTTTTCTTTTTGAATTTATTTATTGTGCTATCTATCTATCTATACATGCATGCATGCATACATACATACATACTGAAATCTTTTTTATATTTACATCCTACTTATCCTACATTAGTTCATTAATCAAGTAGTGTATAATTTCGGAGGGGGTTTTGTTCCCCAAACTACGTCACTGTTCACGGGTGATAGCCAGTTTTTTTTTCTACTGAGATTTGTTAGGGAAGAATGCAAGTTTGGATAAATTTCGAAATTTTCTAAAGCCATGTTAATAGAGCAGGGAAAACTGTGTAAGAGTGGGAAAATTGCGTAACATTGAGATACCTATTCTATTTCGTAAAGAGTTTACTATAGATTTTAAATTCTCAGTTTGATAGCGAACTAAGTTTTCCTTTATTTATTTATTTTTTTAACCATTTGGTGCTTATTGCATATTTCTGTTGATATATTACAATTATCAATATATAATATAATATGCAATATAATTAATATTGTTAAAACGATGGATTTGGCCCATTCGATTTTACTGACTAGCAATAAATGAAACATTTCCAATTTGTTATAATGAGTTATTTACGAGCCGTGATGGCCCGTGAGATAGAGCGTTCACCTTCCTAGGAGGAGTACTGGGTTCGAATCCCTGCTAGGACTGGTCGATACGAATCCGCATCCGGCTTACACCGACCACAGTGCTGGCGTGAAATACCCTCGATGTTAGACGGATCAGGGATGAGAGTCCCCTTGCCGTCGGGCTAACAATGGGATGTTTTGTGGTTTTTCTCTCCATGTAACGAAATGCGAATTAGTTCCATCAAAAAGTCTTCCATAAAGTCGAATTTCTCCCAATACTTGATCCAGGACTTCCCTTGACTTCTGGATTGTGTTCAAAATGACAGGGCTACGGAGTCGAACACTGGTAGTCGTAAACCCAAAAACCAGGTCGGACGTTCGACGGTGTTGTAAAAATGATTTATTTATCCGCACTTGAATTCTATAGATTTTCTTAAATTATTTTTAGTCCCACCAAAGCCTGTATTGCTGCTTCTATAATTTTTGTTCTGGACAAAAAGACTGACATCATATCTGCTCCCCACGCTCTGGTCTACTTTGGCCTTGTTATATTCTTTGCCTACTTCAAGCTGTCGTCTATGCTGCTGGGGATCCACGATCCTTTTGTACCATTTGAGAATCTCTTTTGTGCTTTGTTTCTGGGAGGCATCTGGGACACACTTGCACGATTGCTCACTCCTGCCACCAAGGGAGATCAGACATCTGTAAAGCCAGAACCAGCTAAGACAGAATCTGCCAAAAAGAAAGAATAGCATCCATGTCAAAGAGGTAAGTCTTTATTTGTTATATGAATAGTGTTCACTAAATGCTGAACAAGATAAGGTACAACAGGGGTCAGAGAAAACCTGGAATTGTCAGTTAATTTTATATTAGCTCCAGAAATCAGGGAAAGTTGCAATTTTTTTAAAAAAAAACCTGGAAAATAACCAGTCATAAAATAGTCGGTAACAGTAATCCCCCGTGGCAGAATTACAACAACATTGTCGCAGAACGTTACAGAGTTTTTGCAGAAAGATTTTTCTTTTGAAAGGTAAAAATTTTTTTAGTTTTCTTTCATACAGAAATTTACATGTAATATTTGAATCATGCATTTAGATAATAACTTTTTGGCGTGTTCAATTTACGCCGAGAGTATCGTAAATCGATGTAATGAATTCAATTTTCGGTGGTTATTGACGTTAATTTTCACATGGTTTTTAAATATCCCAATGTATTTCAAAGTGTATGGAAAATTTGAACTCTCGTAACCTACTCGAACGACCTACTCTCGTAACGAAACGCACATTCGAGGAGTCCGATCGGCATGACTTCGTCGTTGGATCTTTTTTTCAGCAGCAGATTTCATGTTTTTTGATATTTTTTTTTATTGTGAGGATTATTTACAAAATGCAAAGAAAGAAATAATTCGTGCATTTCCTCCCCCTGCCCGCTCCAAAATATTAGAATAAAAAATTATTACATGTTCAATTAAATTATAATAGTTTTTTTTTTGTAAGCACAATGCTTTTGTTATTTTATATTGGTGACATATATATTTGTTATTACTAAAATTATCTTGCAGAAAGATATAGTGCTCATGAGTTCTGTCACAGAAAGCTTGAAAAAATTCTGCCATAGGGGAGTAATCAGTTATTGAATTTCTAGTTAAATAATTCTAACATCTATTACAATTATTTGTTATAAAAATTTCACATTTTAGTTGTACTGAAATATTCCTATCCTCATTTAATAAAAAAAAAAGTTTAACACAAAAAATCTAATATTTCGCATTACAAATAAAAGAATTAAAGTTTTCTGATGAAAATAGGGTCTCCATTTTCATTGAAATTTACCCGGTATACCTGGACAAGTCAGGGAATTTTTTTTTCCTGAAATGGAGTGGGGATTCTTTACAACTTCTTTATTGGGAAATTAGGCTGAAATGTATCTAAAGTGTATTTCAAAAAGATTTTTTATTAAAATTTTTTTTTTTTAAGCATGTATGCAGTTCAAGCAAGGCAGACTACAAAAATTTATTTAAAGTGCAGCAAATTCAATTGTTTGGAGGAGTAGGCTGACTCTCAATCATTTTCTCACCATTGTTTATAGAAAACCATTTTGCAGTTTCACTGTCCCCTCATAATCTTTCATTCTCCAACCAAAAGACAGCTCCGTTACATGCACTCGTTTACGATGCTTTTAAAATTCATTCAAATAGTTATCTCCTCAATGAAGAGCACCTCATAGCTGCCAACTCTACTGCCTTTTCCAGTGGGCTACTGAATTTGCCCAGTTTCTCCTAGTCTACTGGTTTAATAAAAATTCTCCCGGTTTTTGTACATTTTGGAAAAAAAATCCTAAAATTGAGTAAGTTTCCTTAAAAAAATCCCTATTGAATTAAAATTTTTGCTTGTTTGAATATTTAAGTAAGAAACTAGACATCCGAATTAACATGGCCAACGGTATCTCACCCATTGTGGTGGTTCTGAAAGAGTGGATACCACTTCTGGAGAACGTACTAGATCTGCTCATCGGAAAGACTGATTGTGCAGCTCATAAGAAATAAAAAAAATAATATTTAAGTAAGTATTACTAATACATAAATGAAGCAAGCGTCATTTATAAAAATCAGTTAACTATCTTTGAATTAAATGCCTATTAATATTCAAAATTATGAGTAAACATAATACATAACATTTCAAGTTCATTTACTGGAAAATAGTGCAGTTTTTCTATTTTGATGACTATTAAAATCATTAAAATTCCCTATGTTTAAAATATTTTGTACATTTGGCAAAAATGATTATGAAATTTATATAGTTTTGTAAAATCTACTGGATTTTTTCTTATCCTTGTTGGCAGCTGTAGCTCCTTCACCTTAAAGCCGTTGACTGCTGTTTTCCTTCTATTGTTATTGATTCCTCCCCCCATAAAAAATTAATCTCACAATCCATCAAGCTTTGTAATTAACGTAATTAAAAATTAGTTTCCAAATTGCTAAGATTTTCAATAAATTTGAGTATAAAATAGTTTTTGCCCTTGTAAATTAACTAAATTTCACCAACTTTAAAAGACCCTATTGCTGATTATGATAGCTGGGGTATTTATCAAATGTCATGTCAATGTAGTCTTGCTTATACTGAACAAACTAAACATACCCTTAAACTTAAAGAACATGAAAAGAATCTGTCCAAAATCAGGACGTTAACCAATCTCCATAGCTGGTATACAAATCTCTGGTTTTCTTCTGAAAAAATGGATCACCCTTGCTCTTCATGTTCCGAACTCAATTTTCAAGAGTCATTCCATATTTTCAAACATTCTAATAATTTTGTTAATTATCTTTCTCTAGTATCCTACCGTTTCCCAATATTTGTAAGTTTTTTTAAAAATTTAAATCTGTTTCATTTTCTTGAATAAATTTCTTCCTCCATCCCTATTGATTAATGTAAATGCTTGTCTTCCATCATTTGGTGTTAAGACATTGAGAAGGGTTCTTGTTTATAGAAGTTTAGTGTGACTTTCAGGAGAAATCTTCCAGACGAGAGTCTCGCGTCGTGGCGGGTACCACGGTTACGAGGAAAAGTCACTTTGAACAGGGGTGTAGGGTGCATAGTTTTGTCTTTATCATGGCATAGGTCGGCGTGAGTAAACCAATCGACACCTTCCTTCCATCCCCATTACAGATGTGCTCTCGCTTGTTACCATAGCAGCACACAGCCCCAGACTTTTAGTCTGGAGGCATGTTGATTACCATATTTATGTTAACAGCAGTTTTCTAAGCACTAAATCCTTCAATTTAATAAAATATTTTCGTAAAATAAGATACTTTTAAGTGTCAATTCAAAACTGCAGAATTTTTTAAAAAAAAAGTACCTTTTTGTGAAAAAATTATTGAAATAGATATTAACGAGGGGAAGTAATGACTTATTATCACATCATTCAAAAGATATTTTAAACAAAACCATTATAACACAAATTTGGGAATCTACTTCAACTTGAGGACATTTATATTAATATATTTCTAAATGTTAATTATTAAATGGTTTTGTAAGATTAAAAAAAAAGTTAGAAAGTGTTACAAACAATTAACAGTTTAAAATTCATGCATATCTCTATCTTTTTTTTTTAGAATTTTGCATATTAAATTTTTATATCAGCATTTTTAAATATTATCCAATGATTTGACAGGTTTTAGTGTTTTTAAATTTCCTTTTTTGATTTATTAGGTTTTTCACAGTTTCTTTTCTTTTTTGAAATCTTGAAAATAATCAACTTTCACAATGTTTCCTCAATGTTCAACTTTCACAATCAAAAGTCATGCAATATGTTACACAGTTGTACCACCCTTCATAATAGTTATCTAAATCCTCACTAAAGTAATAATTGATAGATAATGCAATTTAAAACTAGGAAGTATTTTCTAATAATACCTTTCCTGTTTCTTCAGTGCAGTCAAGCAGAATTTTTCATTTTCAGTCCTGCCTTCCTTAATACCCATTAGTCAAAAGGTGATTCCTTTTTTTTTCTGCTTCTTTCTGAACAATGATTTTTAAGATATAGATTTAAGTTATGTGATAAAACTAACTGGAATAATTATGTTGCATTTAATGAATCTACTTTTTTTCCAGGCATTTTGAAACATTTCTTGACATGGCTCTTCAAGTTAACTCATTTTCTTAATCGCGAAACCTTTCGTGGTTTCCCTTTGTTTGACAAACAGTTTAAAATGCTGGCAAGAAACAAACAGGATGAACTCTTTAAATCTCAAATGATTTTTGTAGCTTCATAGACGTCCAATGAAATGTAAATTGGTGATAACCATATATTTTACTCTAACTTATGGATTTTTACAATCTGCTCATTTTTAATGTTGTGCGTTTAATACTTATATTTATTTTTAGCCAGTTATAATGTTTTATAAATTTATAGAACTTTTCTTTAGCCTGGACAACATAGGAATCTAGTCATGTGAAATTTGTATAATTTTATATTAATACAATTACTACTAAATAATTTGTCTCAAAATAATGGAAAAGTCCTCAAAGTTGTTGATCAATTAAAATTTTTTTTATACAGTCAATTCTTTAGGCTATAAAAATTTGTGTGTTTCCTTTTGGTTTCAGAGATATAAATTATAGAAAATTTAGGAATGAAGTGTTGTAAAGAGTTCTAATTTAGAAAATAAATTATTAACTTAAGTATTATCTCTTAGTTTTAACCTTTTGAAATGCACTTGTAAAATATCTGATTAATGTTACAACAACTTGTTACATTTCAGAAAAAATTGAAACTTTTGGTTGTGTTCAAAGTAAAAAATGTTACATATAAAAGTTATAATTTTGAACTTAATAGTTGCTGCAAAATGCAAAATAAATTGCATATGAATTTTTACATATAAATATGTCTGTAAAAAAATAGTCTGATTAACGAGTAGCAGTTGTAAAACTTTTTTCTCAATTCCATTAACCATAAAAAAAAAATGCATATAAAAATATTATTTGAGTATTATTTATTTTTATTCAATGTAAAATCATTTCGAAGTACTTATAAATCAGTATGATAAGTTTATATATATATATATATAAAGAATATCTATCTATATATATATGAAGATATATATATATCAACTTATTACTGAATTTTTTGTTTTGCATTGCATTGCATATCATTTTGGATTGTTTGATCGTGCATTTTAATTGAAAAATTTTACATTTATTTGTAAAAAGTTTAAAATTTTTTGATGAAGCTTCTTGTTTTTTATTTGTCGGTATCAAAAAACTAATTTTGAGACTAATTATGTATGAAAATCTATGTATGTGTTTAAATTATTGTTCTTGTTGTTAACTATCATTTACCAAAGATATTATTTTAGTTTTCATTTAGTAAATTATCTAATATTTTTAAAAAAAAATAAGGTAAAAAAACGTAGCAACAAATTAAATGTTACGCTTGCAACTAATGATAAATGTGTGGTGTTTTTTTTTTTTTTTTTNTCTATGTATGTGTTTAAATTATTGTTCTTGTTGTTAACTATCATTTACCAAAGATATTATTTCAGTTTTCATTTAGTAAATTATCTAATATTTTTTGGAAAGAATAAGGTAAAAAAACGTAGCAACAAATTAAATGTTACGCTTGCAACTAATGACAAATGTGTGGTCTTTTTTTTTTTTTTTTTTTTTTTTTTTTTTTTTTTTNATAAATTTATAATAAAATAAGCTGTCATAAAAGAAATTTTGCAACTTTTTCATATTTAAAAATTATTTTTGTTCAGAATAAGGAATTTAAATCAATAATTTTCATATAATAACATGTAATCACTCTGCATAGCTATAAAATTAGAAACTCCTTAAATAATTTTTTCTCTAATCATGCTCTATATAACAAATTATTTTAAATAAAAGATCCTATTAGTCTTATTAGCACTATGAAGCTTATTAATTTAAAAATTAAATTGCGAAAGATTATCAGTTGCAATTTTTTACTAAAAAAATCAAGCATTGAGATTGATTGAAAATAAATTAAAATAAAACTTGTTTTAGCATATTTTCTAAAAAATATATAGTTTTCATGTCTAATATAATAGATTAACTGTAATTTCAATATCTGCCCAATTTATAGTTTGTCTAAAGTAAGAACTCCCCTAGCCATTTGTCTGGACCAGTGGCAGTGACTATGATAACGAGCTATAACTATTTCAAGTAGGGGTGTGGGGTCATTGTTTAGGGCTGTGGTCAGTGAGAGAAAAGTGCGGTCTAGTGGGTTAGCCCTTAACTAATGGAAAGCTATCCTCCCAGAAATGCGTTATTCTTGTTTCCATAACAGCAAATACCTTTAGACTTTTTGATGAGGGGGGTGTCCTTACCTTAGATAAACTATAACTACAGATTATAAAAATAGTTCTTTCATGCTTGTCATTTTATCACGAACATACTATAGTTGTGAATTAGTCATTTTTAAAATTTTTATCAAAATCAAGTAATTAATTTAAATTTTTTTATTAAGAAATATTTACTGTCAAAAGTACAAGTTTTTATGTAAAAAGGAAAAATACAGCAATAAAACTGTTACAACTCTTACAGTACAAGTTTTTCTGTTATACTGTTTTGATTTTATTTCATTTTTTAATGGAACACAGAAAGTAATTCTAGTTCAAATGTCTCAAAACGTTGTTACGTAAATGTATTTTTATTCAGTGAAAGAAATCATTTTTGATTCAAATTGTCCCACATCTATTTTTAAAAAGAAAATTTCTAGTTTTATTAATTTTTTTAAAAAAATTTGTTAAATAAATAAATATTAAGCTGAATAAATAAAAAGAGTTTTTTTTTTTAGATATAAATTATTTTTAGGAAAAAAACCCGTTGTGTTAAAAAGAAAAAGAAAAAGGCAGAATTTTTCGGTGCTAAGACCGGCGAATTATATTGTTGGGCTACACTTAATACATATTTTTAGAAAGAGTTTTTAACGAGTATGCACACTGGGAGTCACAAATTAAAACCTAAGCTTAAAAAACAAAAACCGCTGTACCAATTTCAAATGAATGACTAGTGAAGAAAGTTAGGATCTAAAAATAAAAAAACATGGTGGATAAAACATATTCTGCAGTCCAAAATTTTTCAAAAATGTTTTTTTGTCGTGTTATTATTTTTTATGATCAGTACAATTTTAATAACAAGTGAAAATGTGTTATTGTCCACCCTTTATTGATTTTTAAATGAATAAAAATTGCAGCAACAGGAAATTCTTACCAATAGGGGAGCTAAAGATAACTAAAACTATTGCAGTTTATGAAAGAGAAAATTCGTCAATCGTATTCGAAAACTTATTTTTTTTCTTCGCCAGTGATGAAATATTTAGACTAGGAACTGACAGCTTTTTTCACTCCTCAATGATATCCCACAAAAACAAATTGAAAGAAATGTTATATTCCACAGGAGCAAATTGTTTAGATAAAGCGTTCTGCATTCCTCATAAATCTATCACTCCCCTTCTGATAGTGATGGTCCTCTAGTTCCATCCACCATGTGAAGGGTTTGCAGTGGAGTTCCTTGAGGAACGAAGAATGTTCTCAGCCTTAGCTACCATGAATAAACATTTATATTTATTAAAGTTTTCAAATTTCGCAATGTTCATTTTTATTCTATTAAAAAATAATGCCAACTAATTTTATGAATGTTAAAATAATGTTTCAATTTACCTTTCAAACATCAAAGGAATTGTATCTGTATTACCCATGTGTGCAGTCGAAAGATAAGATAATCGTACATTTAGTAGTTCTTCTTGAAGACATTTATTCATATTTAAAAACCTGTCAGAGATATACATTTTAAATTTTCTGTAATAATTTCTAAAAAAAAATTAAAAAGATTTAGTTATAAAACAAAAAGACCGATTTAAGTGATAAGTTACTCTTTCACAAAATGCACTTCTTAATGCAAAAACTATTGGAGGAATAAACAGGAAGTATTGCACATATTTAAAGAAATATCTTTAAAAACATTTTATACTATAATTGATATCTATATTTTTTTAAACTCATAATTCAGCAAAGCAAAAACTATTAGCAATGGATTTATGATTTTTTGCAGACACAAATGTGCCTGCAAATTATAAAATATTTACAAATATAAAACTCAAACTTTAGAAGATTATTATTTTTTTTAAAATTTAGTTTTGGAGTATTTAAAGTTTTTGTTAAAGGAAGAACTAATCACAAAATTATAATTTTAGCACTCTTTATTAATTTCTATAAAATATAAAAAAGCTAGGGAAATATGTTATCTGTGCAGGTAGGAGGATCCATTTAAGAAATTGCAAAATGAAATGAATCATAGCACATCATAAGAATCTATCAGACACAAACTTCATTAAGATACAGTCCATTAAAGCAAAGACATTAGAAACAAGAATAAGGATGTTCTTAATTTTGCTCAGTACTCCAATTCGAGAATTCTTAACGTACCAACACTTAATTAATCTATACCTATTTCTGCCATAGCTGGTCAAGTGAGCAGACTTTATGTTTCTTGATTGAATGTATGAAATATGGATGTTAGTAAGGAAATAAACTGAAAAAAAGTTTATTACAGTTAAACAAAATTGTATATTGCCAATTTTTATGTATTACTAACGCCAAGAAATTTTAATTCATCGCTCAGCACATTTTTTACAAATACCATTTTTTTACAATTACAATTTTTGCATTTCCATTGTGCATTTTCCGCAAACCTATTTCTTCTAATTATTATTGTTTCTATAACTCTTACAAGAATTATAATTATTTCTTATAATTAATATTATTTCTTCTAAGAACGTGTGCTGTCTTGATTGTTTCGACATTTTTCTGGGTGAAAAGTAACAGTTAATTAGAAAAATGAAGTAAAGCTGTCAAAATAAAATGTAAGCTACTTACCAAAACATTTAGTTTTTGTCACTTTTTCTGACACAAAAATGCCGACCTAAAATTATAGGTACTTTCTTGAAATTTGAATTAGCAGTTATTCTGGTTGTACTAACTACATGACAGTCTTTACAGAAATGTGCAACTAATTGAATGCGATACGTTGAACACGCATGACATCGTCATTTCTGATTTGATAACCTTAAAGCAATAAATTGTTCTTCCGGTCAAGTGACCAGTTGTAATAGAAATAGGTATACGGCAAGTATTATTCGATACAAAAAAATAATAGATTAACTGTATATAATTGTTAGAAAGTGTCATGAAGTCAAATGTGCTAAAACGATAAGATGATAAAGCGCATTTTCAATGCAAAAGTTCTTAAACGGTCATTGGACCGGTTATGATATGTTTAGTGTTAACTTCATTTAATTTGGACCACATGAATTCTTTTTGGACAAAGAATATTAACATTCTTTATTACTTAAATTGCAATAAACCTTGGAAATTTCAAACTGAGCATAACAAATGGGTTAGATTTAAACAGCAATACTTGACGACAACAAAAAGGGTTGACACAAGATCTGGATTTATTTAAATTGTGCAGTTTTTGGAATATTCAATTCTTTATCAGATCTTAATATAAACTATTGCTGCGAAGAACAGTCTCTGAAGATGAAAAAAAAAAGAAAACTTCATGAAACAAATTAGTTAATTGTATGCTATTCAAAGGTAAGTTGTTGTAATCGGGAAAAAAATTTGCAAATTTTAATTGCTTTGAAGGATTATTAGATACATTCAAATAGAAAGAGGTGCCTGAAACTCAATGTGAAATCCAAAATTTCAGTTGTTATTTCCAAAAGCATAGTGAACCCAGAGCAGTTTTTAAGAATGGGCCCAGGTCCCCTGAAAAGTCTAAAATCTTATTGCATTAATTGTTTTTTTTTTTTTTTTTTTTTTTTTTTTTTTTNCATTTTTTTTTTTTTTTTTTTTTCAATTCTAACTCATTTATTATTTAGAACTTAAGAGGGCCCCAGATCCCACTTTTTGTTTCTTCTTTTTTTAAAGTTTTATTCAGAGCTGGGGCCCTCTGAAGCCCATAATACATTTTTCTTCTTAATTTTTTTACATTGTCGGACGCTTTTCAAAATCTAATCAAAGTGTCTACAAATATAAAATAATTGTTAGTCTTCTCTTTTCCAACCAAAAGAGCAATAAAACGCTCTTTCCACTCATGAAAATGTCCCCACTTTCGTAGCTACCATCCACAGAATTGTCAAGTAGCAGCCTCACTTTACACTGCGGGAAAATGTTTTTAGCTTCTTTATATTGTCTTGGGCTCTTTTTTCCTAACTTCGGAAATATGAGATATCCACAGAAACAGCCTTTTGTCTGATTTCTGGTCATAAATTGCTTGGAACAAAACATTTCTAGGATTATAAATAGGGGGAGGGGACCTTGATTTTTGTTATGTGTTTATAGTTAATAAAGCTTTTAAATTAAAGTCGAAACAACTTTTTAAAATTGTAAATCGAAACTATTTATGAAATTTTGACAGCTTTGTTTTTATTTTAAACGTGTATATTTTATTTAATGAAATAAAAAAATAAATGAAAAAAATATAAATAAGTGACTGGATAAATAAAAAACTTCGTTGTCATATCATGTTTTAAACAATTTGAGTATTATTAAATTATTTAAATCTAAGCAAATTTTTAGTTTAAAAAGTAAATAAGTTTTTTGATTTGTTTAAAAGGTAATTATGCTCCATAATTCGATTTTAAGACTGATATCTGTTCCTAAGGATCAGAATTCTCTTTTATTTTACTTTAATATTATAAAAATGATATATTTAATACTTTCATGTGATATGCTGCAGTTTTAAATGCCTAAAAAATTACTGAAATTGTCAATTCAAAAAACAATTAATTAATACTTTTGAACATGAATTTAAATAACTCCACACGTTTTGTTTTGCTATCTCATTTTATGTTATCGCAGTATTTAGAGCAGACAGTTGCTTTGTGGGTGTGTGGATGATATAAGGAAAAGAGGCACCATAAAAAAAAAAAAACAATTTTATTTGAGTTAATGGCTCAATATTATATTTTTTAATTTCTCTCAAAAATGTAGTAAAAAATATTTGTCGCAAACAAATCAATATTAAGTAAGAATGAAACAAAAATTATATCGAAATATGCTGAATCACTAGTGAGACAGGTGGGATGAAAGACATCGAAACCAATTCGATTGAATAGTAAAACTAGAAGGTATTTCTAAAATCCGGAAATCTATCAGGCTTCAATTTTTTTTCTGTCACAAAATTTATCAGGGCCTATTCGTTAGATTTCAATATGGGTTATTCTTTTTCTTGGATTAAACATTAACATAAACTAATTGATATAAAGTTGTAGTGTGTTCCATTGATATATTGAATGCTCGTTTTTGACTGCTGTTCTTTCACATCCTAGCCACTATACACCATGAAGAGCAGAACTGATACTTCAAAACCGTATCACATTTATTCTCTCTGATGTTTAAAAGACCTTTTAATAAATCCTTAAAAATATAAGCCAAACATTTAACAAATGTACTTAAATAAATTAAAAAGAATGAAGAAATATTTTTAATATAAACATTAAGTGAATAATATCAGCTTACGAAATATTATTATTTTTTACAAACAGTATTAGTATAACGGCCCTCACCTGCTCCAAGGTGTAGGGACTAGATGAAGAATAAAAAAATATTTGTACATTTCATAAGATTTAAAAATTTGCTTCGATTATAAACGGGGATAAGGAGGTATTATACAGCCCCGGGGGTTGCTGGTGCATTCATTTTTATCCTTGCAGCGATTAATTGCTTTTCTCTATATTGTTCTTTTAGTTGTTACACGACTTATTTTTTACGAGTACATTATTGCTTATCGGTTATAATTTATTCTTAGTTAATACATGAGAGAAAATTTACTCATTGAGAATTGTAGTAAAATCAGGAATATATAAGAAAAACTTTTTTTTAAAAAATACACACTTTTTACGTATAAAATGTAAGGTATTAATTTCTAATTCCTTACTATTTCTAAATTGATAGCATCGAAACACTTATTTAGATATAAAGAAGAAAACTAAATGAATTTAGTGAAAATAATTTATCTGTAATATTAATATTTAAAATAAGTGTAGAAATGAAAGTGTAAGAAAATAGCCTTATTTTCATGATCGGATTTGACATTCAATGCTGAGGGCCATTTTCAGTATTTCTGTCTAAATAGTTAAAGTGGAAGTAGTAGAACACAAAATAACGCCTTAAGAAAAAATTACGACATTTCTCGCAAAAGAAGGAAAAATAAAAATAGCTATTTTGGTAATGAAATCAAAATATATGGTATTTAATTGGTAAATTTTCCGTTCGCATTGCAACAGTTTATCGAAAATTCTGGTTTTAAAAATTATAGCTCTTATTACCACACATTTAATGAAAATGCAAAACGGAAAAATAAAATTACTGATTATTCTGCCATGTATTATTTAGACTTCCCTCTACGGA
The DNA here is from genome assembly GCF_043381705.1 of Parasteatoda tepidariorum. Taxonomy (NCBI): domain Eukaryota; kingdom Metazoa; phylum Arthropoda; class Arachnida; order Araneae; family Theridiidae; genus Parasteatoda; species Parasteatoda tepidariorum. The sequence continues at coordinate 91,650,046 of NC_092209.1, forward strand.
GTCAGTCTTCTTAAGGTAATTGTGAATGTCATAACCTTAAAAAAGACTATCTTAAAAATATTTAGTTAGAGGAATGAAGATTTTTCATCGTTTTATCATTAACAATGTAAGAGACCTGTTATGAACGTTAATTTAGAAAACATGAAATATATTTTCATTTAAAAAAAATATCATTTCTATAATAATTTAATGAAGGAAACCGAAAGTTTATATAAGATATGATTTATAGGTTGGATCTAAATCTAATCAGAGATTATGAAAAGTACTAACTAGAAGTTATAAAAGTATTCATCACTGGTTATAAAAAGTACTAATTCACGAAACCTCTTTAACTCTCCCCGGAACCCTAAAGTTCCATCGAACACAGTTTGAACTGTCTTTCTAAGGTATCAAATGAAATTACCAAAATTTACCACGTTTACTACCGAACAGCATGGTAAAAAACTATTTTTTTATTATGTTAATTTCATGAGTTGTCATGACCAGATCGCTACGGAAAAAAATTACCCTGCTTTTTGGTGTTCCCATAAATACCGTATATTTTACTATGTTCTAATAGCTTTGACCATTCCTTTAATTCTTTTTTTCTCAGTGCGGTCAGTACCATGGTTCGCATTTCATAAAAGGCACTCTATTATGTTTTTCTCAAAATTTCTGAAGGTCTTCTACTTTGGCACCTCATATTTTAAAAAAAATATTTTATCGGAAAATTGAAGACCCCCCCCCCAAAAAAAAAAAACAACACATATCTAATTGTTTTACACAAAGAGCATATCCGGAAATTTTCAAAAAAAAAATCACGAATGACAAATATTCAAAAGATTCTTAGTTTATTAAATTAAAAAAAAATAATAAAATAAAAAATATCCCGCAAGGCAGGTGTGTATATTTGGGGATGATGATTATGAAATCTAACGCAAAACTGGGAGATTGTGGGTTCTATTTCAACTGATGACAGTTTTTAATTTTTATTTCTTAGTACTGAAAAATGTTTTACTTATTTTTTTTTAAAGTATGCATGTTAAAAACTAATAATTTAACAATTATTATAAAAAAAAAAAAAACTAGAAGGCTCCACCCCCTGTTCATTTTGCTCACTAACCTCCGTGGTTGCTTCTCATTAATCATTGCAGATTAAGAGGAAAAACGGTTTATTTCCATTTTTTTTTCCTACAAAAATTACGATTGAATTCCCATTTACATTTTGAAGATGACTAAATTTTTTAGGCAATTCAACAAGATTGTCACTAATCAGTAAAATTGGTACCTGCCGCAGAGTTTTTACTCACTAAAATTGGACTCAAGGGATGGAGCATTCTTCTCCGAATGAGGTGCACCGAGTTCGAATCCCAGTGATGGCTGGCGATATGAATTCCACACCCGGCTTACACCGACCACTGTGCTGACCAGAGCCGTTTTTGTGTTTATAGGGGCCCTGGTCCTGTCATAATCTGGGGGCCCTTTATGAGTAAATTTAGAGAAAAAAATTTAATTTTGAATAATTTTTAAAAATGATTTTATTTTAAGAGAAAAAAACATATAAATTAATTATTAAAGCTTATATACATTATTTTTTATCGAAAATTTAAGGTAACAATACTTTTCGCTCTTTTTAAGAGACGAATCTTCTATCACATCATCAAAATCAATTTCCTGTAAGACATACAGTTTGATTTGCAGCTCAAAATCGGTAAGACTTAGAAACATCAAATTATGAAGGCGTGTAGAAAATATGCAAGGAGTTAGGAAGAATACAAGAAAATACAGTTTAAATACTGTCTTTTTATTTTTTATAATAGTTGAGAAACTGACTCAATTTTGAGCCAATGTTTAACTACGTAGCCTCGAAATTTTAAAACCAACCCAGAAGACAAGGAAACTCCTGGATCAGTTCCCAGAGGTATTGAATTGTTATGAGAACTTCGAGGAGTTTATGACCCCAACAGATTTAACATGCACCAGTCCTCAGTTTATACATGGGTATTAATCGGCCGGCTGAATTCGTCCATAGCCCTATCAACCTAGCTATTGTGGCCAAATTATTAGTTTATTTTATAACAGTCATTGAACAGCCCACCCAATTTCGAGTTTACGACTACTACTGTTCAACTGCGTAGCCTTGTAATTTTGAACCCAATCCATCATACAAGAGAACTCCTGGATCAAGTATTGGAAGAAATGTTTGCCTTCATGGAGGACGTTTTGATGGAACTAACCCGCATTTGCGTTACATAGAGAGGAAGAGCACGAGTACCTCCCACGGTTAGCCTGGCAAAGGAACTCTAACCCATGATCCGCCTACCACTGAGGATATTTCACGTCAGCACTGTGGTCGGTAAAAGCCGGGTGTGAATTTCATATCGACCAGTCATCACTGGGATCCGAACTCGGTGCACCTCATTCAGAGGAGAATGCTCTATCCCTTGAGACCATCTTCATTGAGTAATAACTCTGCAGCAGGTTCCAATTTTCCAATTTTATTGATTGGTACCAATTCTATTGATTTGCCTAAATTTAGTCATCTTCAGAATGTAAATGGTAATTCAATCGTAATTTTTGTAGAAAAAAAAAATGGAAATAAACCGTTTTTCCTCTTAATCTGCAATGAATGCAGAAGCAATCACGAGGATTAGTGAGCAAAATGAACAGGAAGCGGAGCCTTCTAGTTTTTTAAATAATTGTTAAATTATTAATTTTTAACATGCATACTTCAAAAAAATAAGAAAAACATTTTTCAGTATTAATAAATAAGAATTAAAGACTGTCATCAGCTGGAATAGAACCCACGATCTCACAGTTTTGTGTTAGATTTCATAATCATCAGCCCCAAATATACACACCTGCCTTGCGGATATTTTTTTAATTTTTTTTTAAAATTAAATAAGTAAAGTCATTTGGATACTTGAAATTCTTGAAAAATGCTTTCCTTATTACCATTTATAACAAGTATCTTCAGTTCATTTAGAAGTAAACCATAATTCGGCTTATCTTATTCATTTTCAGCTTATGTATATACACCAAAAATAAATTCAAAACTAGACTGGATATAACACAACGACTGCAAATTTAACTGTCAGATATAAAACCCTATTTCAGATTGATAATGATAAAACGATGAAAAATCTACATTCCTCTAATTAAATATTTTAAAAATAGTCTGTTTTTAGGTTATAATGTTCGTAATTACCTTAAATAAACTTTAATCGTAATGTCGGGGTTCCGCCGATAGAAAACATTTAATATATCAATGAAACACACTAAAGCTTTATATTAATTAGCAATTAGTTTTAGAATTACAATTATAGAATAATTATTTTTATTATGGAATGAAAGGTTTTAAAAGACAAATATTTGTTAATGTTTAATATTCAATCAAAGAAAAAACAACCCGTATTGAAATCTAACGAATAGCCCTTCATAAATTTTGTGACAAAAAAAACAAACTGAAATCTGAATGATTTCCAGATTTTAGAAACACCTAGTTTTACTATTCAGTCAAATTGGTTTCGATGGGTTTCATCCCACCTGTCTCGCTAGTGATTCAGCATATTTTGATATCATTTTTGTTTCGTTCTTACTTAATATTAATTTGTTTGCGACAGTTATTTTTTTACTAAATTTTTGCGAGAAGTTNAGGGCGTTAACTGAAATATTTTTTTTTTGTATGCTTCTTTTACTTATATCATCCATACCCACAAGCAACTGTCTGCTCTAAATACTGCAATAATATAAAATGAGATAGTCAAACAAAACGTATGAAGTTATTTAAATTCATGTTCGAAAGTATTAATTGTTTTTAGAATTGACAATTTCAGTCATCTTTTAGGTATTTAAAACTGCAGCATGTCACATGAAAGTATTAAGCATATCATTTTTACAATAAAGTAGAATAAAAAGGAACTCTGATCCTTTGGAATAGATATTAAATAGTCTCATGATCGAATGATGGAGCATAATTACCTTTTAAACAAATCAATTTTTTTTCACCTTTTAAACTAAAAATTTGCTTATTTTTAAATAACTTATTAATATTCAAATTGTTTAAAAGATGATATGATAACGAAGTTTTTTATTTTATTCAGTCATTTATTTATATTTTTTTCATTTTTTTATTATTTATTTTTATTTTATTAAATTAAATGCACACGTTTAAATAAAAACAAAGCTGTCAAAATTTCATATATATTTTCAATTTACAATTTTAAGAAATTGTTTCGACTTTAATTTGGAAATTTAAAAGCCTTATTAAATAAAAAATTGAGAAGCCTTATTAACTTTAAACTCAAAATAACAACAAAAATCAAGGAGTTAAAAATCGAAACAAATATGATCAATAAACAATAAAATCATAAGCTAATTAAATAAATTAATTTTGTGTACGAAATACGATATTACAAATTAAACGTATTTCATATTTAGGGGAAATATGGAAAATTTGATCATACAGGAGGTTTAAAAATTTTTTTCTCTCATGTTTAAATATTTGCTTAGCTGGTGATTATTTGATTTCAATGCTCTATTAAACAAAATCATATGTTGTTTCTGCCTACTGTTGTTCTGCAAAATAAAAATAAAATTACATTTGCTATCTAAATTTCATCCAGAACAGACCAAATCAAGAGTTTTGGCAGACAGGCCAGGCCAGTCAAAGAGGGAATTGAAGAGCGGCACGCCATTTAAATAAATAAATAAAGAAATCGCAATGAATATGTAAAAAATTGCGCAAACCTTTCACGTTTTCCCTAACCACAACCAATATTGATATAATAAAAACATTTGCTTACCTCCAACGTGAAAGATTTATGTCTTCTTAATATCCTACGAAAATTTGATTTAGAAATCCAATTCACGGATTCTCTTACGATTAATTTGAAAAATAACAAAATTTAATCAACTACAAAAATTAAGTAAATTAAACAATTAGGCTAGTTGAAACATTTAGGATGATTAAAGGGAAGAAAAAGCTTTTATAATAATATAGAAAAAATATCTAAATTTTCTAAGAAAGAAAATTTAGAATTGAATGAGGTCCAATTTAACGGGCACCATATATGGAAATCTCAAGACAGAGTGACCCCCTATTTACAGATCTAAAATTTTTTTCTTCCTAGAAATTTATGACCAGAAATCAGACAAAAGGGTGTTTCTGTGGATATCTGATATTTCCGAAGATAGGAAGAAAGAGACCCAAGGCAAATATAAAGAAGCTAAAAACATTTTCTCGAGGAGAGTGAGGAGGCTATTTGACAACTCTGTGGGTGGTAACTACGAAAGTGAGGATATTTTCATCTGTGGAAAGAACGTTTTATTGCTCTTTTGGTTAGAAAAGTGAAGAGTAACAATTATTTTATATTTGTAAACACTTCGATTAGAATTTGAAAAGCATCCAACAATGTAAGAAAGAAAAATATATATATATTATGGGTAGGGCCCTATAAATTATGCAGAAATTTTTTAAAAATTATGCGTCTAGGATGCGGCGATTTTTAAAAATTATGCGACAAGGATGCGGTGTCTTTTAAAAATTATGCATGCAGAAGTTAGTCCAGAAGCTGCGTTTTCTTTCAAACTCTGTCTTTGTTTTGTAAAAATTTGGCCGTAGTAGGATACAACTCTTTCACAATCTACTGAATTAGGAATCACTGAGAGCACTTGTCTTGCTTTTTCTGTAAGTTCTGGAAATCTCTCTGAGACTACCTCTGAATTCCAGAATCTAAGTCCTCTGGTTTGAACATTCTTTTACATATTCTTTGTAAGTAGCATACTCGAGTTTTATATCTAGACCACTCATTCCTGGAATATTCTTGAATATATAGTCGTCTTTAATATTGAGGTTGACTATTTGTTCTGGATCGAAAACTCGAGCAGCTTTCATGAAGTTTAATGCAGGTTGACTAAACTTGGACCCGCGTTTTTTGAATACGTCTAGTTCTGGAGAGTAGTAAGTATTCAACTTTGCAATTGTTTTGTGAAACACTTCTTGAAGAAATACGTTGCTTGAATCTTTTCGTGAGTATGATGCCTGAGAATTACATCGAAGTTTAGACCGCAGATCAAAAATTTTATTGTAAGCTTTGTGAATAGATGTTTCGAAAAGGAGAAGAGTATCCATTAATATCTGAGCGTGTTCTACAATGAACTGAAAGTCTTTGCAAACGTACTTGCTTTCCACAAAAACTTTGCACTGATTGAGACAAGCAGTGTCAAGAGTAAGGTTTATTTCACTGCTAAAAAATTCTATGTAAACATTACAATATTCAGCATGATATTGCACTGATTTAAACCAAGAATTCCACCGTGTCTTTATTGGTACTGGACAAAGTTTAGCTTTCTTATTGTTATCCGTTAAAAACTTTAAATAGCGGCGCTTTCTTGCAGGACAATGCTTGAACAATTTCTTAAAGTTTCCTGTGAATTTGTCAACCTCTGAAAAATGTTCACGCCACTGATCAGAAGCTAAATTAAGAATGTGAGCATTGCAGGTCATGTGCACTGAATTGGGCAGTAGAGTACGCAACACTTCCTTGTATGCCCGAGTCATGTAAGTTGCGTTATCTGTTAAGATTGCTGAAACTTTGTTGAAATCAATCTCCATATTTGTCAAGCACTGCACTACGGCTTGAGAAACTGTAGTCGATTGTACAGCTTCAAGATGAATGCTATCAAGAAGATAAGGATGCATCATTGCAGTATCTGTAAATTGCGGGACAGCTAAAATATGTAAAACATAATTGTCTTTATCATCACTGCCTTCATCGAAGCCGATGCAGAGTGAATCAGTAGTACGAAGAATTTCTTTCAATTCATTCTTCTTTACTTCAAATACTTTTGGTAANTTTTAGTATAGTTTGGCACCCCTACATAGAATTAAGAAGTTTGAAGGAAATTTAGTAAATTTTTTCAAATTGTGTTCAGTAATGAGAGTAGTTAAAATGATTTTGTTTGAAACTTTTACTTACCTTTGACAATATGTGAGATTTTTGATGAATGTGACTGGTTGGTTTTCAAAAATTTTATTGCTATGAACTGGCCTTACCTTGGTAAATGGAACTAAAACCATAAGCTTTGAGGAATTACTTTTTTTGTTTCTGATTATATTTTGCTCATCGCTGTTTAGATGTCTATATGTGCTGTTTAGATGGAATATGATTGATATTTTATAAAAAAAAAAAAAAAAAAACTATTAATCAAATTGTATTCTTTCTAACTCCTTTGCATATTTTTTACACATCTTTATAATTTCGTGTTTCTAAGTCTTACAGGTTTTGAGCAGCAAAGCAAAATGTAACGTAAAGAAAAAAAATTGAGAAAAAAGTATATTCGATATATTCAAAATTTATTAAAAAAAATAAATAATTTCAAGTATTATTTGGGTCAGGAGAATAAGTTAGGACAATTAGGCATAAATGACATGAATAAAATAGTGAAAAATAATCTGGAAGATAAATTTCCAAACATTGACATTTCATTTCAAATTTTTTTATCACTCATGATAACTAATTGTGGTAGCAAACGTTCATTCTCCAGACCAAAATTAATAAAAAATGAGTTAAGAAATAGAAGTGACTCAAGAAAGATTGAGTCACTTGTCAATTATGAGCATTGAATATGATGTCTTACAGGAAATTGATTTTGATAGAAGGCCTCTCGAAAAATACTGTTACCTTAAATTTTCGATAAAAAATAATGTGTATAAGCTTTTATGATTAATTTATATGTTTTTTACCCTTAAAATAATTTTTAAAAATTATTCAAAAAAAATTTTTTTTTCTCTAAATTATAAAGGGACCCCAAATAAAGACAGGCCCCTGTAAACAGAAAAACGGCACTGAGTGAACCGTTTTGTACTTATATTGTTTAGAGGGTTCTCAAGTTTCTTTCGCCCATTTTGAAAGTCAAAACTTTTTTTTAAAAATGTAAAAAAATTTTTTTTTTTTTGAAATTTACCTTTTTATTATGATTTATTTTTAATCTTATTTAATTTAAAATTATTACGAGTCAATGAATTTAGCCAATTTCTATGGTTTTAAACGTTATAATGTGTTTCCCGTATGAACTGAAAAAATAAATGCTCATATCTTGCATAATTTTGTTTTATTTTATTGAAATTTTTTTAAAGTTTCAGCTTAGAAACGCAAGACAATTTTTTTCAATATAAAAACGTCCGCATCTTCATTACTATTTCAGTTGATATAGGGTTTTTCAAAGCTCATTTAACTACATAATCATCTCAAAAAATGACCCGTCTTCCAAAACGGACGTTATGTTCTATTTTTGATTTGATACGAATAGATATTCTTCTTTGTTTCAGAAACGTAATTATAATGGTTTTATTAATTAGAATGTTGAAGTTAGGGAGGATTTATTGGTTATAGGGGGCCATGAAACACTCTGATCACTGGCAATATACACGTCAGTTTATTAGCTGAATTTTCCATTCTTCTCATTGGGAGAAAAAAAAATCAATAAATCATAACGAGGGTGCGTAGCCAGCTTTTTCAACAAAAAATAAGCACCTTTTAAGTGAATGGATTTAAGAACATAAAATCAATAAAATTCAAAAATATTTTCTAAAACTTTGCACCATCATGATAAAATAACTATCTTCTGAGAAATATTGCAGAGAAAATTGTGAAAAAATCATGATTTTTTTTTGTTTTTTTGTAATTTAGAACTACAATCAATACGGTAAAGAAAAAATCCCTTTTTAAAAGATAAGAAAATGCCCGGACAAACCCGGAATTAAAAAAGCATCCTCAAGGTCTTCTAAAAAACGTAAATCAAAAATAAGCACTTTTTAAAAACCCTGATAACGTTTAACTCACATGAAAAGCATAGGCACATACCAACACAATAAGTATAGCTAAAATAATTCCAATATTAGCTTTTATTTCTTGCTTATTATTTTTTTATGTTGTTAGATTGAACTAAGCACATATTTAGTAGTTTTATCAAATGATACAGTATCATTTGTAATGATGCTTGTGGCTAACGCAGGCTAGTCAAAATTTAGCACAATCCTGCTATTTTCACTGGTGCTTATCTCTTTCGAGGATGTGTAATAAATCTCTTTCCACTGTATCATCATCTATTATGAAACTGCAAAGTTTTGGCACAGATTTAATAAGTACCAAATATATTTATTGTACTATATTAGTTTATTTGTTATCGATTAAAAGCACCAATACCAGTATAGTGCCTATTCCAAATTTAATTAAGCATCCATTAGGGTGCGTAGCCATCTCTCAACAAAAAATAAGCACCTTCTAAGTACTTTTTAAGACACGGTTCCCAGCAAATCACCGAAGTCAAGCATCACTGTCTACGGTCAGTGTGCGGGTGGGTGACCACTTGGATCAGTCTGCATAGGGACCGAGGGTGTGCGGTATTGGTCCTCGTTAAACTGTGCTACCGTAAAGTGCTCTACTTTGCGCGCAGGTCGTCGGGCTACCGAAGCGGGGGTGCCATCCCCTCCGCAGAGGATTAAAATTGTGATGGCATGTCTTCGGATCATCCTCCAGGATGTTTCCCAGACCGTTGCCAATAGCCCATTGTGCAGCGCTAGTGCGACGTAAATTAACAACAACTTCATACGCTACTCACCGACGGTACGCCGAAATGCATTGTTTGACTGAATTTTATATTTCGCAAAAGTACAAAACTCTCGAAGAATCCAGTTTAGTAGACACACATGCAGACTCCCAAGAATTTCAATCAAATATGTAACACTATGAGCGCTGTCATATGTTACGGGCCAAAATAGATTGTGGTCGAATGAATTGTGAAAACGCTGAATAGAATGTGAAAAGCACGCTTTTGCATAATAAGCAGGGAAAATTGACATGGTAAAGAAAAAAGATATATAATTTTCGAAAAGGGAAAATGAAGCACTTTTTAAAAATACCCAATAAAAAAAAAGCACCTTTAAGAGTTTTAAAAAACGAAATTCAAAAATAAGCACCTTTAAGCAATTTTTAAAAATGCTATGCATGTGTAGTCACGTATATATATATATTTTGTCTTTTGTTCGTGAAACAGTTGCTACATTTTCACGATTTTAACTGAAAGCATTCAAACTATTTTCAAGGTATCTGCTATACTTTAGATTTTCAAATTCATGACTAATTCCAAGAATTTTTCATGACTTAGCGAAGTTACTATTTTCTCCAGACAAAAACAGAATAATAAATTTAAAAAGCATTATAATAACATTAATTGAAATGATAGGTATAACCAAAACAGTTATACTCTGCATCTTCATTTTAATAGATTTTAAATTTAAAGAACAGAGTAAAGAAAGAGTTGAAGCAATAAAATAGCTGAAAAATAATAGCTGAGCAAAAAAAATTTTTTTCTGCAGAATTCTATTCTAAAAATACTTTTCTTGTTCATCGGAAAAGAAACAAATACTCCTGATTTTACTGTTCTCATTACGGAATAAACAGAATTTGCCAATGACTGGCTTGCTTCAGCTAGAATTAATTAATTGATAAAAGAAAAAATAATAAATAATAACAAAAATTCTGAAATCACATAAGTTTCATAAGATAATTTGCTCTAGAAATGCCATTATTTCTTTCATTTTTTGAAAGAACCTAATTTTTAAAGAACACGATAAGAACATTTTATATTTTAATAAAATGTGGCTGTGNGTCCCGCAGTGGACTGATCGTTAAGACACGGTTCCCAGCAAATCACCGAAGTCAAGCATCACTGGCTACGGTCAGTGGGCGACCACTTGGATCAGTCTGCGTAGGGACCGAGGGTGTGCGGTATGGGTCCTCGTTAAACTGTTCTACCGTAAAGTGCTAGACTTCGCGCGCAGGTCGTCGGGCTACCGAAGCGGGGGTGCCATCCCCTCCGCAGACGATCAAAATTGTGATGGCATGTCTTCGGATCATCCTCCGGGATGTTTCCCAGACAGTCGCCAATAGCCCATTGTGCAGTCCTAGTGCGACGTAAATTAACAACAACTTCAGACGCTACTCACCGACGGTACGCCGAAATGCATTGTTTGAATGAATTCTATATTTTGCAAAATGTGGAGCGTACAAAAATCTCACCGAATCCAGTTCAGTAGACACACAGGCAGACTCCCAAGAATTTCATCAAATATGTAACACTATGAGCGCTGTCATATGTTACGGGCCAAAATAGATTGTGGTCGAATGAATTGTGAAAACGCTGAATAGAATGTGAAAAGCACGCTTTTGCATAATAAGCAGTGAAAATTGACATGGTAAAGAAAAAAAATATATAATTTTCGAAAAGGGAAAATGAAGCACTTTTTAAAAATACCCAATAAAGAGAAGCATCTTTAAGGGCTTTAAAAAATGAAATTCAAAAATAAGCACCTTTAAGCAATTTTTAAAAACACTATGCACGTGAAGTCATGTATATATATATATATATTTTTTTTGTCTCTTGTTCGTGAAACAGTGGCTACATTTTCACGATTTTAACCGAAAGCATTCAGACTATTTTCAAGGTATCTGCTATATTTTAGATTTTCAAATTCATGACTCATTCCAAGAATTTTTCATGACTTAACGAAATTACTATTTTCTCCCGACAAAAACAGAATAATAAATTTAAAAAGCATTATAATAACATTAATTGAAATGATAGGTATAACCAAAACAATTATACTGTGCATCTTCATATTTATAGATTTTAAATTTAAAAAATAGAGAGAAAAAGAGTTGAAACAATAAAATAGCTGAAAAAAATAAAAAAGCAAATAATTTTTTTTCTGCAGAATTATAATCTAAAGATAATTTTCTTGTTCATCGAAAAGCAAAGAAATACTCCTGATTTTTCTGTTCTCATTTTGGAATTAAAAAAAATTTGCCAATGACTGGCTTGCTTCAGCTAGAATTTTAAATTGATACAATAAAAAAAAAATTAATAATAATATAAATTCTGAAATCACAGAAGTTTAAAAGATAATTCACTCTGGAAATGATGTTCCTTCTTTCATTTTTTGAAAGAACATGATAAAAACATTTTATATTTTAATAAAACAGGACTGTGAGAGGGGATTTTGTTACAAATTGAGATATTCGGAACACCATGAAATTAGGGGGATGAATAAAATCCATTTTGAAAATTCGGTGACCTATCTCCATGATTTTGCAGTGACCGAAATTCATGACTTTCCAGGTGCTTGGATACCCTGCATTTTCCTTTCCTACCAACTACACAGAATATTGCAATCCATAACTCAATCAGAACACTTTTTTTTTTTGAAAACAAAAATTTATTGAAGTAACTATGCAAGTGTGTATAAATAACCAAACCATTGCAATATAACAAATTTCATAGTAGTATAAAAAATGAACAAAAATTGAATTAACATTGAGTGCTTTATCCAGGTAACAGAAGTATGACTTTCAAGATGGCAGAAAATAAGTAGGAATGTGATACGAAAAAGTCAATCATTTCTCTCACAAGAGAAATGGAATGATAGCTTTCCTTCCTCTAGGATAATTGGGAAATTCCTTCTTGTAGTTGCGATGCTTACCCAATGCCCATACGGACATCTGATAGAGACCAGCCAACGTGAACAGACCAGCTACAACGAGATAATAAATATTAAAAAAAGTAATTGGCAGAAGGAAAAAGTGAACAGTAGGAAAGTGTTTGGCAATACACAATAGAAAAAGTAACCTTTTTCGTAAGTGTTGCATAACATTTAAATTTTAGGTTAATCGACAAAGAATTTCACATTGGGTAAAGTTTGTAAAAGCTTCTAACGACACAACTTTTTTGTGCAAAAGGGAGGGACTGGTTTTTAGAGAAGGGAAAACAAGAGGTGAAAGGACGTCTTTAGACATCACTAGTGCCCAGACAATTAAAGTGTATTGAATCTATTCTAACTTTTTATGTATAACATGAAAGGCCTGGTTTCTTAAAACGAGGCGTCAGCGGGAAGTCGACGTACCCCGACAAAATACTGTTTTGTAAGCTCAGCGTGAGCAGTTGTTCCAATGCAGACATTATCTCACATTGCGCATATGTTAATGACGTAATCAATTATTTATTTTGATTTTGTAGCTGCCTCCTATAACGTTATGCGTTATTGTCGACCCATGCTTTAGAGAAAAAGGAATGACCTTTCAATCTGAAACCACATTTTGCTTTTAAGCTTGGAATCTTAGAAAGATTTACATCTTACATTATACAAATTACATCGTTTTTTAATTTCAGAGATTAATTTCTCCTGGAAATCAAAATCTTGCCCAATTTAAATGCTCTGTTGTCCGTCGTCGTTTTTGCCGTTAACGTTGCGTCTTAATCCAACTGCAGTCGATTGGGACGGCAGATCTTGTTCGAGCCGAGTGTTCAATGATTCGTGCTTTCTAACTAACAAATTGACCCATTAGGGGTTAGCGCTCGCTTCAAGCTAACGTTTTGCAAGGCCGACCTGTCCTAAGAAACCAGGCCTTTAGCTTTCATTAATTGTGAATAAGAAAAAATCTGATAGTAATTTAGCCCTATTTTATGATTGACTATATTTGTTTCATGAAATATTTTTAAAGAATTAAATATTCTGTTGCCACTCATTCAAAAGTAACAGGAAAGGGTAATTTTTGTACAAGACCACTTAGGAGTTACTTGTAAATGAGTAAAATTAGCTCAAATATTTAAAAAATAAGTAACATGTATCAGCCACACAATAGTTAAGAAGGCAATATATGAGTGGGTATTTAAAATGTTCAATAAATACATAATATTGAAATAAAAACAGACCCGGTAAAGTTTGAGTCATGAGAGTGAAAGAGAGCCAGGCGAGATATTCATAGGTGTAGTTTGGGCAAGATACAAAATTGAAGAGAGAGGTAAGTGGATTGCCTGTGGGTACAGGAATTTTTCTCTCCGTTGTTCCTGAAAAGAAAAAGAATCTTTAGAAGGAATGAAATAGCTCTTGCTTTGAATTTGATATTAACAGGGGTGATTATGAGTCAAAAATCCTCAACATTTCTTGAGTAAAATCATTAATGACGCATTTCAAAAATTTAAACCATTGATATTTTCAAAACATGAAATTCTAAATAAATTATACGCAGCATAATTTAAATGAATAATTATGTATAAGTTTACTTTTATCTCTTATCACATTTGTTGTTCTACCAGAAAAAATATTTTCAAATGAAAGAGATGCCAAGTATAAATTCTAGTTCTAATATTTTTAAATAAAATATACAAGAATTTTTACACATAAATGTGATTCAGGATTTCTTGAAACTTCCAGATCACGGTTGGCGGAAAACCGGATATTTTCCGGAGCACAATATCTCTGTATTAAGAAGGAAAAAAAGGCAACTCTGATTGAGTATAGTACATGAAAATCTGATCATTAGATCAAAAGTTCTTTAAAGTGTTCCTTTTTTTGTTTTAACTGTATTAAGGTGTAATCTTAACGATTCCAAAAGGTATATTGTAAATGCGGCGTTGAAAGGGATAATTTAAGTTATGAAATTCAACATAAAATAGAATTAAAACTCAAGCAACTCTATGAACTCAAGATTCTTGACCCCTAAATTTATGTTCCAATATGGATCTAAAAAAAGACACATTGTAACTCAAAGTAATTCTTGCACTGTGCTTCTTGAACTTATGGATAAAATCAAAACACTGTTGCACCAATTTATAAAAACAATTTACCCAAGTATAATTTAAAACAATAAATTCATTTTTATTAATTACAGTAAAAGGGACAATTTTTTCTTTAAATGGATAGATGTAATATAAATGGATATTAACAGCTTTTACAACCTAAAAAGTAGTTAATTTTAACAATTAGTTTATGATTTAATAATAAAATGAGTCACAACCAAAAGAGAATTGCATTCAATTAAAGATTGGACTGATTCAGCTAAAAATACTTCGTTTAAAGGAGCATACAAAAGTGAAAATATTTTAAGATTCATTTTTTTTTTTATTCATGGTTTTGCAATCATTACTAAAATAAACATTTATTTGGATTATACATTTGGAGTAGTATAATGTAGCAATGTTTTTTTTTTTAAATCATGTATTTTATTTTCTTCACATTTAATTTATTTATATTAAATTCCGTTTGCACAAAAAATAACCAGACCTTTGAAATTTTTTACTTTATTATATAATTTTGAATAAAAAGTTAAATTAATTAAAAAATAAGTTCATATTTGTAAAGAATATTTTTATTTAAGAACTGCTAAGAAAAATCCTTGCAAATGGGCTCAATTTGAAAAAAATAAAAAAAAAATAAAAAAAAACTTGCTGGGTTTTTTTCTGGGTCAGGTCCACCTATACAAACCTCGATTTTTTGTTTTCGTGATAAAAATAATTTGGTTCACAAGTGTTTTGAAAAATACTTTCATAAACCTTCTTTTACAAAACAAATCGAAGGGATTTTTAATAATCTTACAGAAAAAATGACTTGACTGCATTCCTAAATAAAAAAAAAATTAAAATTTTTATATCTTATAAAGATGAAAAACCAAATTCGAAATTTAGTGGTTTAGTTAAAATGCTTCTGAAAGCCAGCTAAACATTTCAGAGAATTTATTTCATCCTACATTTTTTTTTTTGTATTTGAAATTTCGAAAAGATTATACCTGGTGGACGTAAGTTTCGTAGAGCGAGATGAATACTCAGATTACCCAATTCAGCAATCTAGAAAATACATATAAAAAGTTAATCATTTCATTCAATAAAATTATATCTCTTGAAAATAAAAGGAAATTATATTTACGATAAATGTAGCTAAAGCACCATAAATTTGCACGTCTCCATAACCTATAAAAAATATCTTATTTAATAGAAAAAAGAAATAATTTGAGTCAAACAGAGTCAAAATAATCATTTAATAATAGTTTTATCATAAAGATACTGCTATATTATACAAAATACTAGTGCACATGAACATTGTTAAAAAGTCGATGGAATTTCTTTTCCTGTAAGCAACAAAGAATAGAAAACTGAAATTTCAAGCGAGTGAGTAGTCATAAACATGTCATCTTAAACGTACATGCTCACAACTTTAATGAAGCTAATGTATAGGTCGGTTACAAATGAAAAGTTAAAAACAATTTATTTAAATAAACTGTTCAATAATTATGTTTATTATGTAAAATTTGTGCAGGTTGAATACAAATTTAGAGTTGCATTTCAGTTTTAATGATGCTTCTTAATGCAGAAAGGGATGAGTTTAATTTACAAATAGCAGCCAACCTTTTTTTCTTTGATTATACGTAGTACTAGCATATAGTACAATAAACTGTTGTGTCTCTAAATATGTAAATTTATAAGTGCATATAGGGATATTTTTTTCAATAATTAGAACAGTAAATCTAAAGTTTCAGAGAATAGAGTATAAGTTGCATTTTTTAGGATGTCAGTTTGAAAAGAGTACCAGTTCATATACAAATAAAACTAGACTAAATTATACAAGTATTAACTGAGAGAGCCAATCAAGATTAATTTGCAAAGCAATCAAAAAGAAACTTCACAGCACTTTTAGGGTGATAATTAAGAATACAATTACCCTAATAATCAATAATCAAATCTACAATTTCAAACATTTTTTATTTGGACCTGGATTATAAAGTTCAAAATATACCAGAAAAGAAAAAGTATTTTGTGTAAAGAATTAAATATAATATAATAATATATAGTAGTACCTCTTAGATACAAGTAGTCAATAATGAATAATTTTAATAGCAAGAGTTGACATTGAAAAGTTTATATATTTTTATTATAATATATTTTTATTTTAATATATATAATATACTCAATAAAATATTTTAGGCAGAAATATGGAATGAACTATTTAATACAATAGTTACAAGTTAAAATAGAAGAAAAAGTTAAAAACTGTTTAAAATATCAAAACCACTCCATGCATAATAGAAATGATCATAGTAAAAATATATTACTCATGTGAGTCTTAATTTAAAACAACTCTACATTTGAAAAATTTACAGCCATTAAATTTGTGCTTTTAAAAATCAACTAAGTACATGTGATATTAACATTTTGAGTAAATGTAAAACACTGTAAGTAAAACACTGCTTTTCAATTCATGGCATACATGCCACAGTTTGCAGCTTATGTGGTACAGGAAAACTTATTGTGAACAAATTTCTTCAAATATAAACATATGAAATAAAAAAATATTAATGCCCAATTTTATAGAGTTAATCCTAAAATGGATTTATTAGAATTATTCAAAAGTCACATTTATTAATAACATACAGTTTAAAAATGATTTAGAATTGCATGCTTTAAATTATTGATTCTTATTTTATATATAACCAAACTTAAGTGAACCTTTAAGGAAAATTAACACTAAAACCAGGTTTATACTTCTGTTTATTACATTAATTACAATATATCTTAGCAAATTTTAATTTTTAACACCTTGTTACATTAAAGTTGCTTAGAAATGCAAATTTACTAAGCCCAAACACAAAATTTTTGCAAAATCGCAATCTCTACAGATTAGCACAAATTTTTTATTTTTATTTTGCATAAAAGTCTCATAATCATCCCATTCATAAAATTTTTTCCCTTTGTTATTTTTAGTTAGAATGCAAAATTTGGAAATCACAAGCATAAATTTTTTTTTTAGAGTTGCACCTCTGACATAAACTTAAAACAAATAACCCTAAACTAAAACAAAAATTAAAAAAAAAAAGCAACTAAATGAAGCAACTTACTTGGAGGGGTATACAGAGGATGGTTACAATAATAACCAATATAAAGGCCAAATAACCAATAGTATGAGCAATTCTACAAAATAAAAAACAGATTTTATTCATAAATAGTCATTAAATATGTAACTCCTAGATGCCAATATGTTATAAACCATTTCAAATAGGAGAGAACAATAAAGAACCCTTCTATTAAAGCACAGGTATTATTTAAAATTAAGATTTTGGCTATTATCTATGCAAGTTGATTACATAACATTGACATGGGCTATTACAGCATTAAGTTTATACATAAACTAACCTACTCTTTTAGTACACATCATATCATAAATAATATGAATATTAAATGACTTCAAAATAAAAAGGTGTTATTGAGTCGGAAAAACAACATCTTTTTGTAGCTAACTACAACCACTCTTTTTTTTTAAACAGTAGTAATGAGCATGAGGCAGAGCATTTTAGGGCTTTCTGCGACAAAACTTTCTAGCACTAATATCTTTCTGAAAGGTACTTTCAATAATAACAAAGATGTACGTATGTTGCTAATTTAAAGTAACAAAAATGCTGTGTTTAAAATTTTTTTTTTTATTGAATATGTAATATTTTTTTCCCAACGGAATAATTATTTCCTTAATTGCATTTTGTAAAAAATCATCATCGCATTAAAAACATTAAATCATCCCATTTACAAAAATATTTAAAAATCATGAAATCCGTAGCACTGATTATCGAAAAACAGATCGACGATGCAAAAAAGGGATTACTCAAACGAGTGTTTCGTTTCAAAATTTTATTGTTGTAACCAATAATATCATCAATGGCTCGACAGCCCAGGGTGGGCTCTTAGCCCAGGCTAACCTTTTTCCTGCTAGCATTTCCCAGTTTTTAGTTATAATAATTAATATCATTTTTTAAAAACTATACGGAAATCAGAAACAATAAAGGCCCAAAAAAATTATAGAATAGTTGCCTTAAAAAGTAAACTATCAAATGCATGATTTGAAATTCCCTGATTGTTTGAAATATATCGGGAAGTGAACCATGTGAAAATCAATAACTGCTGAAAGTACAATCAAAACACTTTACAATACCATCGGCATAACATGAACGCGACAAAAAGTGATTATTTAACCACGCAATTCAAATTTTATGTGTAAATTTAGGCAGCAGAGAAAAACAAACTTTTTTCTCCTCCTAAGAAAAATCTTTCTGTAAGAACTCTAGCATTCTGTGACAATGTTGCCACGATTCTACCATTGGGCAAACTACTTTCAAAAAGTCATCACTACTTAGGCTAATTTTCTGGAAGATATAATTTACAATCCTGTTTAAAATTTAAAAATTTTTTGAAAAATTGAAAGAAAAAATTCAGGAAAAGTGATTTAATAATTATATTATTTATTCATATGGGAAAAATGAAGAAACATCTATTCATGTTTATATGAGCTAATTTATTATTCTAAACCATTTTTTGAATGATTTGATCAGCCTTTTCAGTTCAAACAGCTTTGGTCTGTGTTACGTTTAAAAGCTTTAAAAAAAAAATATTGACTATGCAGTTGATCTGAATACAACACACAGTTGAGTGGATAGGATCATCATGAAATTGAGTTTCTTTCAAAGATTCTAAAAACAGTGTTAACCAATAGAAAATGATTTAAAAAAAATATTGCAGGAGTTGAATTAAAAGTTGAATAGTATTTTTACTACGGTTAATTACTAGTATTCATTGCATTTTTTTCAAAAGATTATTAATGCAAATTACAAACATACATAAATATTTAGCTTCAAACACAAATAAAGCAACCATAGATTTCTATAATAAAAAAATATATAATTCAAAAATTTTAAGCCAAATAAAGTAAATTGTTAAGCCTTTATCACAAAATTAATAAAAATCAAAAAATAAGCAAAACTTTTTTGCTTTTACAATTTTAATGCATGTGTAAAATCTGTACCACAAGATTGTAATATCAATAGTTGTAAAATTAAAAAAAAAAATTCTATGTTTAATACAAAAAAGCAGGAGAGCGTTAATGTTTTCATATACAGTAGAGAACCCATTATCTGGAATGCTCGGGACCATCGCTATCCTAGATGTCTGAATTTCCCGGTTTTCTGGATCAACTAAAAAGAGTCGTTAATATGTTTTATTGAACCCGAATTGCAAGGAAAAATTGTAACACATTTTAAAGTAAGAGAAAAAAGAAAAGCACTCCTATATTTAAAAAAAAAAAAAGAGAGAAGAAAACAGTAGGAAAATAACATTTAAAAGAATTAAAAAAAAATTGCAAGTTTAGACAAGAAAAACAAGTAAAAAAAATAAAAATTCTTATATTTATTTTTTAAAAATAATTACAATTCCTAAATTAACTAATACAAACAAAACCAATGATTAAATAACGCAATATATTTCATACCTAATTATACAGGGGGGAAGACGATAAAATAAAAGGAAAACTTGTTAATCTAAATAAAAACAACGAAAATTATCGAACCAAAACGATAGTTAAAAAAGGCACTAACATAAATATTAAAACCCGGAACAAAGCAAGATCAATGGAATTAAAAAAAGAAGACAAACCTAATGATAAAATTTATGAATACAAAGAATTAATTTATTGAGCGCGAAATTTATCGCGAAAAGAAGAAAAAAAAATCAAACATAGTGGAATCAGAAAAACAAAACTGCAATCTGCTTCATATAAAAACAAGATTTTTAACGAAAGCAGATGTGATCCCACATCAAGAAAAACTTACAAATGATACCGCACTTCCAAAGAATGAGAAATTATTCAAAAGAAAAATATATTATTTTTATTAATCGATGCCAAATAGATAAATATATTTTCCTCTTTCATTTTCTGTTCACTGATACGTATGTGCAATGCATTTTCCCTACCTCTCGTAAATCAAAGAGAAAACGAAATCAGCATGCCACTCCTTTGAGTTTGATTGACGGCCTGAAGGAGAAAATAAAACATTCATCCCTTCCCTGAAGATCTCCAAGGTCATGGAAAAAATGACGTTTCTCTGGGTAAACGGGAGAAAAAAATTCTCCCTTTCCTCACATTTTCCTCTACTCAACTTCGAGGATGAGTCCAATTTCCGCTTTTTTTCCCATTATTGTTCTAGTTTCAAATGGCGGGAAAACCGAGCAAAATTTCCCCCGGTTTTCTGGATACTGGATAAATGGTTCTCTACTGTATTAAAAATAAGAGTCTTAATAACAAAAGATAACATATTTTAGAGCAAAAAATATAATTAATTTAAATAAGCCTTTTTTTATTTTCCTTCACAAAACACAAAGTTACATATTTCCAATTTTGTAGACAAGAATAAAAACAAAAAGATGTTTTTGAAATCAAAGGTAATGTTTTATTTTTAAATTATGTTTCTATGCATAAAAAAGAAAAAGTAGAAAAAATTACAAAAGAAAATAAATGCAGACGATATTGGCGAAATAAAATGCTTTCATTAGGGTAGAGGAAACTACCGTAAAATTAGTAACAATTTATTAGAAAAGTAAAACAATTATAAGAATATTAAGAGGGTAGTTTCATTAGATACAGTTTGCATCCTTTAAATGTTCTACATAAAAATTGCTTCAAGTTCCTGATAAGGAAAAAAGGGGGGGGGGTACTGTAAATTTTTGAAATGTTGGTTGTATGTGCTTTTTTAAAAGCACACATATTGTTAATTCTAAAATGTGTGGGGGTGAGGTCATTTTCATTGAGCTGCTTGAAGATTTACTTAACAAGCTACTAAACAGTAGCGACTTTAACAGGTTTACTACTTGTAGTGCACTAGCTTTGATCACTGTAATGAGGAGCTACACAAGCAGAAAAAAAATAAAAACTTTTCATGAATCAACTAAAGGTATAATCACAAATTGCATATTTTTTTAAAAAGATTAAAAGAAAATTAAATGCTTCACAACAGTTTTGAAAATGAAGTTTAAATCAAAACTAATGTCAAAATACTCTGAAATATTTATATATAATCTTTGTATGTAATTTATTATATAATCTTTGAATACATCCAAAAAACTGTGATGAATACTGCATAACAAGTCATATTTAGATATATATTTTAAATCTTTATTGGGTAGCTCATGTGCCATAAATTTCTTTTAAAACTATTCATTTTTCCAATAAAATAGTCTAAAATTTTGGAAAGCAGGATATTCATATCTTATTTAAAAAATCAGTCAGACCTCTATTTAATGAAGTCGCTTAATCCCGATAATAAGTTCCTTATATGGAAAATTCGTTAAATAGAAAATCACCTTTTGAAATACACAGAACAGGTTTTAAATTAATAAACACTAGAAATAATTAAAACAGCAATGGATACACCTTTATCTTGTAAACTAGTATCTACTATTTTTTTTTATAAATCTTAACCATAAAAGAAATCTGCATAAGAATAGAGCATAAGACATTATCCACTACATGCTGCATACATTTTCAACTTAAAAAAAAGCTAAATTTATGTATAAAATTGGAGCTGCATGCATTATAAAAGTAATTTTAAACATACATTATCACATGCATTCCTAAGTTTAATTGCTACTGATAAAATGCATTAATTTTGTTTGAGTTTTTCTTTTGAAATGCAAACAAAGAGGGACAGTGATTTTACTGCTTTCTCTGAAAGTTAAGGGGCTATGAAACTCAATTCAAGGTTATTTCTCCCATAAAATTCGTTAACAAGTTCAAAATATTTTGGGGAATAGGGAAAGTGGATCTCAAAGAAAAGTTTGTTAAATAGAAAATTCACTTCGCAATTTGGAAGTTATTTTAAGAAATTTCCAAAAGGTTTTTGGCTCCTGGAAGAAAAAAAAACAAACCTAAAACAGAGAAATTCAAGAAATGGAAGTTTGTTAAATAGAAGTTAGACTGCATTTTAAATCTTTATTGGGTTGCTCATGTCCTACAAAATTCGTTTAAAACCATTCACTTTCCAGTAAAATAGCCTAAAATTAAGGAAAGAAGGATATCGATCTTATTCTAAAAACCAAATAGATACAGGATAAAACCAAATAGATACAAACCAAAAAAAAACCAAAAAAAACAAAAAAAAACCAAATAGATACAGGATAAATTTTTAATATGAGCTAAAATATGAGAAAGAGGCTTATTTGTAATTAAAATAATTTCTATTCAATTTAATAATAAATTAATAAAAAATCTTAAGAATACTAATTTTTAGAACTGTATATTTTGGTTTCATGATTTAAAGATTTTGCACATTACTTTCATTGAGCTCTCTCTTTATTGATAAATAAAAGTATATCTATTAAAGTATGATTTTACACAGCTTTGGGAACCTTTAAAGTAGGAATGAAAGAAATTAACTAAAATTACTAATATACAAAATAATGTAACTATAATGATAGTCTCTAATCATAAAGATAAAAAGTTTTTCATCAAATTTACATTCTCTCATAAATTTTATTTTATATTTTATAACTGTCGCTGAATGGCCGACCCAATTTTGGGTTCCAGACTACTAATGTTTAACTCCATAGCCTTGTCATTTTGAACCCATCCAGAAGACAAGGAAACTCTTGGATCAGTACCACCCCCAGACGTGTGATTTGTTATGGGAACGTGGTGAACCCACAGATTTTATGTGCATCAGTCACCATTTACTACACAGGGAGTCTTTGGCCAACAGGGATCGAACCCACGACCTCTTGGACACAGCTCCAGTGCCCTAATCACCAGGTTATCCCAGCCTTTCTCGCATCAATTGAACAATCTTTGTGAAAGTAGTCAAGGATCACAAAAAAAAAGAGAACATAATAATGCAAGCTGATTACCTTAAAGAGGTTTCCGAATGGCATAGTAGCA
This sequence comes from Parasteatoda tepidariorum, assembly GCF_043381705.1. Classification (NCBI taxonomy): domain Eukaryota; kingdom Metazoa; phylum Arthropoda; class Arachnida; order Araneae; family Theridiidae; genus Parasteatoda; species Parasteatoda tepidariorum. Next base: position 91,673,606 of record NC_092209.1, read on the forward strand.
TGAGAGAAACGGTGTACAAAAAGAGTTTCAAGTAGACGCTTAGAATAGTGTATCACCCAACATACAACAGCAATGCTGCAAAAAAACATTTACTTATATTAATATTCTACTTCTAAATCAAAGCGTCAATGAAAACTCATATTTCTACATTGTTAAGAAATATGAAGAAAAAAAATATATAATTAAAAAATTTAATGCGAAATCATTAATTCTTATCTTTACAAAATTAGAATAATAAAACATTTCCTTAAGCATATAATTATTCAAATAACTATGAACTACAATACAAATTTGTTATACAGCAAATTTTTTGTCTGTGTATTTATTGAAGAGAAGAAATTCTAGAAAAAGAAAAACCATTTAAAAATAGCTCATGATACTAATTTCACTAAACTTATATTCTGAAAGAAGAAATAAAATTATGGTATAGCGTATGTTTTATTTAATATAATGAAATTTAAATTTATAATCTGTTTATACTGCTATATGATAAAAGAGCAAGTTATTAAAAATAAAATAGGCTGGTCAGATATAGGACTATTATATTTGACAAAATATTTTTGCTAACAGTATATGGATGCTATTTTAAAAGAATACGTGATGCATGCTTTATGCAGAGTTGGGCTACAATTCCAGGAAACGATTGCAACTGTAATTGGTTACAGATAGGACTGGGCTATAAATCGATGTATCGAGACATATTGATTTAAAGCATATATCGACAATACGATACAGCGACTTTCATTCAAGCGATGCATCAGAAATCTGATCTAAGCCGTCGAGTAAAGACAACGAGCACAAAACGATATAGCGATATAAGACACGCAAGGATATAAGATAACGATATAGCGATTTAAGAGTCTTCTCTTACATTCCGATATCGACTCGCGCTGTGGAAGACGATGTTCGTTTCGATATGTTGAAATGGCCTTGATTGGTGAGCTGTAGAATCAGAATCAGAGTTTTGAGAACACATATCGTTATATCGCATGTTCCTTTTCGCACCTCATAGCTTTTTTTTTCTTTGTCGCGACTTTTCTTGTAGAATATTTTCAGTGGGACTAACTTTGTGATCTCAGATGTTATCTTGTTCTGAAGGCAATCTATTATCGAAAAGAATATATAAAGAAGAGTTTCTTCCTTAATTAGATAAGTTTTTTTTTAAAAAAGCTTCTTTTATTTTTAAATGTGAAAATTATCGGCAATCTAATTNGTGATCGCAGATGTTACCTTGTTCTGAAGGCAATCTATTATCGAAAAGAATATATAAAGAAGAGTTTCTTCCTTAATTAGAAAAGTTTTTTTTTAAAAAAGCTTCTTTTATTTTTAAATGTGAAAATTATCGGCAATCTAATTTAGGCGACCATAAAGAATTGAATTTGTTAGGTCATTTTTTTACTTTCTTTTAATTTATAAAAAACTTTTTGGATGAAACTTCTAATAATTTAATGAGTTTTTATTACTGATTTTAAATCTTGTTGTTTTTATTTTTAGAAATAAAGTTAAAACAAAATTAATTTTTGTAATTTGGATTTGGGCATAAATCAATCAACTTTGTTTATACAAAAAAATTTGAAAGGTTTGCATATTTTATTAATATTTTTAAGTCATTTAGTACTTCGTTTTATTAGAGAGTATAATAATTTTTTTTTAAAAAATATTCTTTTCATATTATTTGTTAATTAGTTAAATATATTATCGAATATCACAATTTTTTTATTTTTAAGAAAATAAATCTTACTTTGTTTTTCGTTCATAATTCGGTCATTACTTAATTTAATTTATTTATCTGAAATGTGGACTGTCCGCAAATGTGGACAGTCCCGCAGTGGACTGATTGTTAAGACACGGTTCCCTGCAGATCACCGAAGTTAAGCATCACTGGCTGCGGTCAGTGTGCGGGTGAGTGACCACTTGGATCAGTCTGCGTAGGGACCGAGGGTGTGCGGTATTGGTCCTCGTTAAACTGTTCTACCGTAAAGTGCTCGACTTCGCGTGCAGGTCGTCGAGCTACCGAAGCGGGGGTGCCATCCCATCTGCAGAGGATCAAAATTGTGATGGCATGTCTTCGGATCATCCTCAGGGATGTTTCCCAGACCGTCGCCAATAGCCCATTGTGCAGCTCTAGTGTGACGTAAATGAACTATAATAGAACTATAATAACTGAAATGATAATAATAAAAAATAGTGTTTTAAAAGCGTTTTTTTTTCTAAAATTTATTTAGCACTTTGTTTTAAACATACAAATAATTTTTAACGTTTCATTTAGAAATTGAACATTACGATCGAACTTAATAATTATGTAATTATTTATGCATAATAGTACAAGAAAATATTAATTTGTAAAAAACGCTTTAAAAAAAGTTTTTAACACTTTGTTTTATGCGTATTATGAATTTCTAAACAAATATTTCAATAAATATTTTAAGTAAGATTTGTACATTGTAGTCAATTTATTTAATATCTTTCTTAAGCAAAACATATATATCTTCAAATTTATAAATTGATTTAAATCAATCTGAGTATGAAGTTTTGATAGAAATCTGACTTTCTGTGCCTTACAAGTAAATGAAATTCAAAAATACTATATCGCGATGCAAAACTGACGATGCATCACGATATATAATTTCTAATATCGCCCAGTCCTAGTTACAGATAATGACTGCTATATAATCAGTTACTTATAATCACGTTTACAAGTCATTTCAATTACAAATAATCATAATTTCTGATGACATCAGAGTCTGGTAAAAACGTAATCTATTACATTTCTTGATTACAGTAATCAAGTACTTGTAATCATGATTACACATTTTTATTACAACTGCAATTGTGATTGCGTTAATCAATTATTTGTAATCATGATTACAAACATTCATAATTTTGATCGTATAACCAATTACGGAAATCAATTACTTGTTATAATGATTAAAAGTAATCAAAATACAGGATTACACGTAATTATGATGACAAGTTATCTAAATATACGATTACAAGGTATACTAATATATGATTATATTTTGCAGCACAGATAGTATATTCTATTGTATAATGATATATTTTGTACATATTTACATACAGCTTATGTATTTACAACACTGCAGACATATACCTTGGTGCGCAATGAACGTATACATCTTATGTTGATACTTGAGCATGTCTGTGTTTGTGTACGCATGCATATACAATGTACTTGTTACTTTTTGTACGAACATACATGCATTGCATGTAAGTGTATCAACCATGCATGTATATACAATATATTTATATCCTATGCATGTACAATTTATTTATGAATAAATATGTATAATATATGTATCCACATATGCGTAATATATTTGTGTACAACAGACGTACATATATTCTACATACATAAATTAGATATGTTATATTATACAGATGCACATATGTACATACATATATAGTACATATGAGCAAACATGCACATTGGACATAAATCTTTTGTAAATTTGTATGTGAACATACGTAATTTGTATATGTGTACATACATGTTTGTTCAATGGATTTAATAACTATTTATGTCTAATGAATGCATGAATATATGTACTATACAGGTATGACATATGTACTATCAGGGATCTGTCCAAGCCAAATTTACTACCGTTTAGCGGTACTTTCACAAATTCAACTTTAGGAAAAATAGTAGTTACACAAAATACTTTTTCTTAAAATTTTATTTTTGTGTCTCATAAGAAACGATAAATCCATATTTTTGTGTTGATTTTTTAATATAATTTTTAATTTTCACAAATTATGTCTAAATATTCACAAAATAAGTACCTCTCAGAAAAACCTAGACAGACCCCTGACTAAATATGCATGTACACTGTATAAATGTATGTACCATATATGCACGTCTAAATATATGTACAACACAATAAATAAAACGTAGTTTAAATGTAAAGATCCTTGATAATGACAGAAGCAAGTTAAGTGACAAAATCAAATGATATTTAAATTCAGTGGTCAGCTTTAATTGTTCTATTTCATTTTAAATTAAATTATCGTTCTATTTCAATTTAAAGTAATTTTATGTATATTGTACGTGCAAACAACGTTTGTACATGCATTATATATATATATATAGAAATCCCAAATCATGTGTACATGCGTACGTACATTCTACACACATAAAATTATGTTTCCCCCACACATACTTCATAATATATTTACATAGTATGCAATCTTAATTACTTGTAATTCTATATTTCGATTACAAGTTATCACAATTACTTGTAATAATATATTTTGATTACTTGTACTCATAATTACCCATAATCGTTGGAATCACTATTACAATTAACTGCAGTAATCAATTATTTTAATCATGATTATAAGTAATTGATAAATGCAATCGATTATATTTTTGCCCAACTCTGGTTTTGCATATATTTTGATGGAAAAAAAGTGAATTTTTTTAACTGCAAAAGAATATGTGCAATGCCATATTTGTAAAGAAGTAAAACAAATTTTTTTCATTAGGATGTTTGCTTTAGTCTTAAGTAAACTTTTGACTTTGAAGTACCTCAGTGAGATTTTGTCAATCATACATAATTTATGGCCTCATGAATTGATAAAACAGTTGACATATACTTACTGAATAACTGGGTGCATTTTCTTTGATGCATCTGCTCCATACAAAATGGCTGGCCGGCAGTAAGTAAGGACATATAATACAAGAGGACCAGCATATTCAAGCAGGAAGACCTATCAGAAAAACTTTTATAACTCTATGAGGTAAAAAGTTTTTAAATGATTTAACTAACTGGAATGATTGGTGATAAATCATTTACGTTTTTCACTTGCTATGATATTAATTCTTCTATACATATTTATTTCCACGAAAAATAGACAACGTTATTAAAAAATGATTCTTGTGATGAAATATGTTGTTCCTAAATTGTCCTATAATTCGTCTCACACTACATTATATTTAACACATTACCCATTCCAGCAACTAAGCATAACAATTTAACGTCAAACATTAACATGGAATCCTAATTAACTGTTAAGGTAAATTATCTAATTCTAAATTAAGACAGTAGAACTTGACCCGCCACTTTGGTTTCTTTTAAGGGTGTCCAGTGAGAAGACACTCATATTTCCTGCAAATCCACGATTTTTCCTCCATCGCGCACATAATATTTAATATTGAATTTTATTTAAAAAATATATAATCAGAGCAAATTCAAAAATATTGACGAAAAGTTTAATATTATAAGATAAACATCATGTATTTGAAAATAAGGCAGGTTTCATTCTAGATTTTAACAGCATTACATCCCCCTGAAAAAGAACATCTGTCACAAATTTGCATTGCTCATACCCAAAATATACAAAGTCTATAATTTTAAAATTAAAAAAAAAATCTTATTTTCAAACGGATAAGTTTAACTTAAAAGTAATTCTGTAAATAAAATAGAGCACTGAATAAACCGGTTTTAAAATTAGTGTAATTCTCGTATTTTGAAAATGTTGCTCGTTGTAATAACATATTAAAAATATCAGGATTTCAAAAAGCAATGTTAAAATGGATGGAAAAACAATACGTAACTGAAACTCTAAGTTTTCAAAATTAATCATGTAGTTATGATGAAATAGTTTATTAATTAAATAGTTATAAATGAAATCTTAAGTAATTACTGTTTTCCAACCAATCTGTGGTCCAAGGTCTTTCAAATAAAGTTGTTTTTGGCCCTTGAATTCAACGGAATCTAAAGTTAACCCATCATTCAAAAATTTACCACCTAAAAGAGAAATTGCATTGCTTCACTTAGTAAAACAATTAATATTAAATGCACCACATGCAGAATATAAAAGCTCGTTAAACAATGATTTATGAGATATTAGGAGATTAATAATTGAAAAAACTACTACTACTGGAATTTATCTATCTAAACTAACCTATATGGGAGAGATACAACAAGAGTTCAATATTTAAAACAGGGTTGGCAGGTTTTTGACATGTGACAGTTTTTGACGGTTTAAACCGTCACGTCAAAAACCTATATTCATATGTGAAATTTAATTAATACATAAAATTTATATATTTTTTANGTAAAACAATTAATATTAAATACACCACATGCAGAATATAAAAGCTCGTTAAACAATAATTTATGAGATATTAGGAGATTAATAATTGAAAAAACTACTACTACTGGAATTTGTCTAACTAAACTAACCTATATGGGAGAGATACAACAATGAGTTCAATATTTAAAATATTTTAGTTTTAACTCTATATGAATATTTTATTATGAAAATAATATAATATTCATATCCATGTTTATTTTTATTAAAATATTTCAAGTAAATATATATTTATATTTTTATTACTCTCTAATTTTTGGAAGTGAGGGCAGTGGATGGTAAGTAATGATTTATGGAGAGTACCACTTTCCTCACTGCAAAAAACATTGTCAATCTATTATTTATCAATCTAAATATTAATTTTATTTCGTTTATATTACAATTTAGACAGATATCTTGGATTAAGTTAAAATAATCAAGTTCACCAATAATTGTCTAATCTTAAAATATAATTTTTTTTATTGGTTCTCAGTATTTGTTATTATAATTATATTCAGAGGAGCAGAATATGTCTGACCATGTACATGAACAAGGCTTTGGAAAAAAGTCAGGCAGCAATGGGGAAATTTTTTGTCTAAAAAATATTCCTACAGAATTACTTGATAAAAATTTGTTGCTCTGCAAACTTTTTCTTATTAAAAAAACATAGGCCAATTTGCGTATTTATTAGTTAGTGACACATATATGCTAACTTATTCAGTTCATGTAAAAATCAAATGAATTTTTTTTTCTTGTTCAAAAACTTAATTTTTCTAAAATTATTTTGAAAATGTTATTGCACTAAAAAAAACAACTAAAATGTTTGAGGAAATTTTGATCCAAAAAGTAACTTTGTTCATAGGGAATTAGGTTCTAAGAATTTTCTGCACTCCTACTTGATTATTTTCAATAAATCTTTATATTCCTTGATTAGTAAAGTAATCATAATTTACAAAAAGATATAAATGCTTAATAGAGTTCAATCAATCAATTTGAGGGTTTAATTAAATTATCAATAATATTTAGCACAGAAAAAAAAATTCTCAGTTATATGTTATTTTATTATATTAGTATAGTTTTAATACCTCTGCATTCTAATTTATGAAACATCAATCGAAAAAAACAGTTTTGAATTTCGATCTTATTCATACAAAACTGAAGAATAAACTTTGTGCACAAAAAGCTTTTTTTTGTGATTGCATGCTTTATGGAAAAGAGAGGTTAAAATGGGACTAAATGAAAATTGATTTTACATTTTATGAATAAAATGATTGTTGAGTATTTTTTTTATTAAGTTGAATGCTTTTTTTTAGTTTTAATATTAATAATTTAATATTTTCTGCATCAAAATAATAGTTTTTGATGGTAATTGTCAACACAAAAGAGAGTTTGATGACAAAATAATTCTAGAACGTAATTGATTCATAACTTGTAATTTTATAAGTATGTTTATTTATAAATACTTCTTATTCATAATAGCTAGTAATTATCCTTACACCAAAATTTTGGGTTTCTGACACTTGTTAAAAACTAGGTCAAAAAGGGTTTTTTGACATGACGGATACAACCATGGTTAAAACTGAATAAAACCTGCCAACTCTGATGGCATGTCAATTTATTCTTATCTAATTATCATTAATATAGTCTGTCAATGTTTACACAGAAATGTAATGATCTTTGAATATAAAATAAAATAAATCAATTTTAAAAAAAAGCAAATAATAAAATAATAAAGTTTACATTCCAAGCATCAGTTTTCATTCTAAGAAAATATAAATATTTACATGTTTGAGGGAAAAACTTAATATACATTATATTCAATTGTAACAAATTATATAAGAGACTTTATGTAGCTACATCTTTATACAATGATAAAGGAATGACTTACGTTGATCCAATTTCAAAGCCTGCCTTGATGGATGAAGTTTTTTCTCTAAAAATATTTAAAAAATTATCTGCATTTAAAAATTGAGTTATTTATATAATACACAATAAAAAATACTTTAAATTTATGACAATTAATCAAAAATTAAATAATTCTTTTTGCTAACTTTTGAAAAAACTACTGCAATATTAAGTGAGAAAAACTATTGCAATAAACACATTTCCTTGGATTAAAAAGGCACTTTATATAATACAAGGGGAGATCAAATGAAAAGGTACGAAACGACGTAAAAACGTAACTGTTAAACATTTGCATATTCCGCTATGGGATAACGTAGCGAGACACGTCGGGATGCGATTGGAGTCTCTGACTGGGATCGGAGCATGCGCGGGCGCCCGCATGAGCAGGAGAGAGCAGAGGCTCTTATCAAAAGCGGCGTCCAAATGATGCGGCAGTTCGTATGAGGACTGGATGGCGTTCGCGTTGCAAAATTCGACGATTGAGGAGCAGCGAGGTGTTATCCAATTTCCTCGAGCACAGAAAAACCATTAACTCCGATGTGTACTGTGAGACACTGACGTCTACACAAGTCCATCAAGAACAAAAGACCGGGGCTGCTCACGGAGGGTGTGGTTCTGCTCCATGATAACGCGTGTTCACACGTCTCCAGACTCGCACACATGGAACTGGCCAAGTTCAAGTGGGAGACGTTGGACCATCCGCCCTACAATCCGGACTAGTCGCCCTGAGATTTTCATGTGTTTGGTTCACTGAAGAAACACCTGAAAGGGAAACTCTTCAACTCGGACGACATACTCAAGGACGCTGTGAAGGACTGGGTCTCGTCACGACCACAGGAATTCTGGGAACAATTAATCCTGCGGCTTGTTCATCAGTGGGATCGCTGTGCTCAGGCCTATGGTGTATCTTTTGAAAAAAGTCTACATTTGTACCCACCGTGTCGTTTCGTACCTTTTCATTTGATCACTCCTTGTACATACAATGCCTATAGAATGATAAATGCTATTTGGGCAAAGAAGGTCCTGATAAATATAAGAGTTATTCTGAAAAAAATATGGAGAGTGCCAAAAATTTATCTAAAATATGTAAAGAAAAATTCAAGTTGTACGAAACAAAATTCATGCCTTTCTTATTAAAGGAAACATATATTAATGAATTAATTCTTCATTCTTTTCCTTTTTATTAATCTCCTTTCCTTTTTATTAATTCTTAATCCTTTTAATTCTTTTTTCACACACTTTATGAACCACAAATTTTTCTCTTATTTTGATAATGAATGAGTATTTTTTGAAATACACACATAAAATAGTATAGGAAGGCAATTTAAAAATTGTTGAAAACCAAATTCAGTTATTACATTATATTACACGTTTTGATAATTTTTTTTTGTGTTAAGTGAGTGCCTTTTCTGTGAGAAAGCACCTTGCCATTTTTTTATTCCTAAGGAGAACTTTGCAACATGGTAGGTTTGTAGGCTTGATTGTCAATTTGAATTACATTTCATTACAAAGTAAGAAATATATTCGGGGATATGCATTGCCGGTTTCTCATTTGACATTCTATAGAATGTCTAGGAAATGTGCGAAATATGAATCACTTCATACAGTGTTGCCTAGTTTTAGGCTTCATACAGAGTGCCGGATTTCAAACTGTGTTAGTAGCATATACATTTGAAATGGCTTTAAAAACAATTATTTATACAATAAAAGATCTTTATAAGGCAATACTTTGAAGTTAGTAATCCGCAATGGCTCAGGGGATAGAGCGTTCGCCTTACAATGAGGTAAACCAGGTTTAAATCATGGCGATGGCTGGTCGATACGAATTCAGCATCCGGCTTGCAACAACCACAGTGCTGATGGGAAAAATCCTCAGTGGTAGACGGATCATGGGCTAGAGTCTTCTTGTCATCAAGTCAACTGTGGGAGGTTCTCTTGGTCTTCCTCTCTATGTAACACAAATGTGGGTTAGTTCCTCCAAAAGTACTCCCCGAAAGCAAATTTCTCCCAATACTTGATCCACGAGTTCCCTTGTCTTCTGGATTGGGTTCAAAATGACAAGGCTATGACGTTGAACATCAGTCGTAGTAAACTAAAAAATCGGGTCAGCTGTTCGAAGACGGTTATAAAATGAAATACTTTGAAGTGTGAGAAATATAGATTATATAGAATATATCTGAAACAAATGCTTCATACAGAATTTTATATTGTATAGATAATTTCAAATATCATTAAATTTATGTATTAAACATCACAATACATATATTGGGAACAATTCAATACATATTTAAATATTTTAAAATAATTTTTAAAACATTTAAACATTGATCTAACTTACTTATTGTTTACAGGATAGAAAAAAAATATCAAAAGCATTATATTTACGAACAAAATTTTTTTTTTCAAAAATCAATTTTGGTTTGCTTCAAAGATTGTAAACTCTAAGAAAATTGTTTTTCTTTTTATAGCCTGTGAATAGTTTATGGTTTTTGCTCATTTATTTCAGAAGATTCAGTGTGATTTTCATTATTTACCCTGAAAGTTAATGTGGTTTATAGAGAATTGCAGTTTAAATAATTATATTATATAGATCTTTTACTGTATCAGAGTTAGAATTGGAACTAATTGAAAAAGATAAAAATGAGAGCACAAATATAAATTTATGAACAACTTTTTTTTAAAAATATTTGTTTTCTTAAAAAAAAATTACTTAGTTTATGAATTTCCTTCTTAACATCATAGACTGTAGATGCAGGTGAAAGCTATAATGAAAAAGAAAAAAAAAGAAAAAAAAGAAGTTACAATTAAAAACATAGCACATTCTATTTGATATAAAAAGGAAGGAATAAAGCCATAGAAATTTAAAAAATAAAACTAAAACTAATACTCATTATTTATGATATTAGAAAAAAAGCAAACATTGCTGCAGTTAAGGTCACAAGCAAGTCTACAGTGTGTGCCAGGTGGGCAATAGCTCACCCTAATGAATGTTTAAGAAAAACTCAAAATCAATGGATATTTTAGTTTTAAAATAAAATTTGCAACAATGAAGATAAAAATTGAAAAATAAATACTTTCTTTTGTTTTTACTATTTTTTCTCAAAAATTTTCATATTTAGTAAAAACACTTAAAAATCACATATCTAGATGCTAACTAATCAATGTAATTAGCAAAATTGTCAAACTTTCTTCTGTTTTTCTAAGATACTTTTTTTTAATCATTTACAAAGATCTATTACATTTTTGTACTTTATAAAGGAAATTTAAGTATCAATTTTTTATCTGAAAATCATATAGGTGGTAGATAATTCAACAATTTAATCATGCTCCTGCAGAAGAGGTATTTTATTGCCTAAATTCTACAAGGATGTATGAAATTCACTTATTTAATAAGAAACTAATTAATTATTTTTCTTTTTGTTTCATTTCAATCAGCAAATTCAGTTTTATTTAACTTAGCCATAGGTGCAGAAAATTCTTAGAGCCTAATACTTCCCCAGAACAGTTTTTTTTTTAATATTTGAAATTTCCCTCAAAACTAATGCTTTTTTTCCTTCTCAAGTTACAATTTTTCTTCTTCAAAATATTTTTAAAAAGTAAATTTTACTCTTAACAAAGAAAAAAATTCCTTTGATTTTACACAATTCTAGAATGAACAAGCATTTGCTTTAAAAACATAAATTAATATAGCGATATAGTAATAACTTAGAAAACAAAATTTAAGGTCACACTCATAAGTTCAAACTAAAACAAATTGGCACATAAAGTTACTTGTATCACATTTTACAAAACAGAATATATTTTTTACGACAATAAGTCGACATGACTAAAGGAACTAAATAATAAACTTTAAAAATGTAGATTTTAATACTGAATTGATGACTTACTTTTTCATCTTTCTGCCTTATGTGCCCTAAAACTACATTTTTAATTTAGCAACATGATTTAACAATAGTTAGGAAGTCAAGCAGTCTGATTTTAATTAGACCAAAAATTTCTCCATGCCTGAATTTCCCTAAAACCTTGTTCTCGAATACAAACATATTCTTCACCCCTGAACCAAATTACCAAAATTTAAGGATTTTTGGAACTTTGACAAAGTCTTAATAATACTTAAAACCTTACAATTTCAAATATGATGACTAAGTTCAAAAGAAAACATTTCAACAGAAAAAAAATATTAATAAATTACTTAAAATAGAGATGTTGCATTCCTTTAATACTCAGTATGTTAACATGGAAGAAAAAGAATATATTTTTTTTGTCTGAAAAGTATATCCTTAATTATAAATGAAAAATAAGAGGAGGCTTTATAAACAAAAAATATGAAAGCTGATGGCTCCATTAAAGGCAAGCTGAAGATAAAACAAGTAATATAAAAAGTCAATTCCTACTCAGGTCAACAAAGAAAAATTTTATTTTAGTTACTTTTTATTAAATAATTAAAATTTTTTCGCCCATATAAAACTAAAATTAATTCATTACATTTAATGAATGAATTAATATGTGGAAAAAAACTGCATTAACATCAAGTGCCATCCACTACAATTTCAAAAAATGTATTTGAACTTGAATGGATTAAAAAAAAGTATATTATGAATGATCGAAAATTTGAACAAGATATATAAATATATGTACACAGAGAGTGTGGACTAACAGTAGGAATTGAACCAAAAAAACAAAAAAAAAAGACGGAAAAAATATCAGACAACTATAAAAGTATAAATTTGGCGACGTGGACCACACATGTTACCAAGTAATGTTCTTTATTGAATTTATCTGACTGTGTGCAATAAACTACTTTTTTGTTCAAATAGAGCTATATGTCAGAAATGATCACTGATGTTATGTTTAAAATATGGGAAAAACTGAATCGCTTATAGTACAAAATTTAAAACAATGACTAACACTTAACCCATCAGAAAATTCAATTTTGTTTTTTTGCTCATCCCTATTTAATGAATGAATTAATATTTGAAGAAGAAAAAAACTGCATTAACAACAAGTGTCATCCACTACAAGTTTCAAAAAATGTATTTCAACTTGAGTAGATAAATAAAAAGTATTTTAATAAAGATTGAAAATTTGTACAAGACATAGGGGAGAGTGTGTAGGAATTGAATAATTTAATCCAATCCATCAGCTAGCTGCTCTGAAATAAAGAATAGATGTGATGATAAAGATTGACTGAACAATGAGGTAGATGTAAAACAAACTTACATCTGACAGGTGTGCAACAACCTTCCCAGATCCACTCTGAAGTATTTCGACCTGAGGAGAAATTAAAAACCTGTTAGATAAGAAATGTGAAATATCAGTTTTTCAAAATCATTGTCTTCACAAAAGATGATTTAAAACAGTTAAGAATCCCAAGTTGTCACTATGTGAACTCATTAACTTCCCTGAAAGCAGTTAGTATAGGGTTCCCAATAAATTTTTGTCCTGAAGAAAAATGACTATAGAGTCAACATAAGAAATTTTTATAATTGTTTTTTAAAATAGCTTCATTAAATTTCATAAAGCCATAGAAGTATAACGAACTCCTATAAACCAAAACATGCCAAAAACTAAGGAAATTGAAGGATTTTTTAATAAAATTCAAGTATATTACATAAAAATATTTAAAGAAAAAAAAATTGAAAACTTGCTCCAGATTATCTTTATAAAAGGGAGTATAAAAACTTAGATTATCATAAATTTGATTAATCTATTCAATGCATTTTACTATTGATTGTGAGCAATAAACTATTTTTTTTTGTTCAAATAAAGCTATATGTTAGAAATGAATCATTTCTAACATATTGGGCTTTGACTATATAACAAATTGATATAGTCAAAGCCCAAGGTTATACTCAAGGAAATGACACAGTAGCAATTTTTTTCGGGATTGTAGAGGGTCAAGAATAGGAAAAGTGAACTAGAATCAAACTACGTACTACGTCAATTTTTCGACAAGAGATAAAAATAAGAACTGAAAAGTGGGTTAAATAACCCTAGTTTCCCCTATATAAATTTGCTGAGTATCATAATTTTAGTTAACGAATGAATCACAATTAGTACATAGATAAAATAATCTCAAAAAATTATAAATTAATATTTTAGTATATGTTTATGAAAATTAGTTTCTTTAAAAATTTTCTGAGGAAGAAGCTGACAGTGAATTTTGTTCTGGTTGAAAGTTAAATTAACAGGAAGTACTTTGCAAAGAAAATTAGTAGCACAGATAAGACAGTAAAAGTAGTCACTTTTTTTTCCTTTTTTTTATTCAATAGAAATGTATTGAACTAAAAGGTCTCTAAGATTGCACAAGACTTAACAGTTTTCCTGCTTCCTTAATAAGAACTTAATGAGGTAGTTTACAAGACATACAAAAATATAACACAAATTCATTTACTTATGCACCTTAAATGCAAGGGTGAGTTTAGTGGCTCACTGACTCCGCCCATATTCCTTAAAAAGCAGATAAATTGGCAAATTTATTAAAATGGGATAAATTTTTTATATTTGGAGACAGATAATTATAATATAATTTGTATATGAGTACTATTTTTATAAAAGTGTATAACTTTAAAAGTAATAATTTCTATGAATTTATCAAAACTGCAACTTACTTTATTTTGAGAAATTAAAAAATTTATCCGATCGGTTTTATTTTACCTAAGGTCTGCTCAAATGCAAATCTCTTGACAAATGAACTAAGAACAGGTGATTTAAATTTAAAATTTAACTTTTTTACCTATTACAGAAGTATTTGAATAGTATTTCAGAAAGTTACTATTTACATCAATTGTGGAAACTTTAAGTATTGCTGGACAATGTATTGTTTGACTACAATAAATATCACATGTGTGCTGTGGAAAAGTTGCAATTTAATGTATACCAAAATAAAAATAAAAATGCTGATATAAATAAGCACACATCTTAGACATGCAGAGGTAAATATAAAGGGGATTTTTCCGTATCCAGATCTGTTAGACCAATTACCATCTACAAATGGATTTTAAACCTGAAAATAGTTTTTTTAGAAAAAAATAAAAATAAATAAACACGGGGTTTGCTTGATTGCAGCTTATTGTGGGCCACTGCAAGGAAGATGTCGAGACATAGCCACAGATAACTATATGGAAAACTTCACATGGAAATAAAACAAAACCAATTTCTTAAAAAAAAGTTTATAACCAACCATTATAACAGCTTAGTTTCTAAAAAAAAGTATCGTTTAAGTGACAGTAATGTTTTTTCATTAAATAATTATCTATATTAGAAGAATATAAAAAAAACAATAAGCATCTTATGTACAGAAAAATTAGAGCTTGTTTAATTATGAAGCATACACATTCTTACAATGTATTTCATAAAGACACAAAAAGCCCTACACCTATTTTCCCCAAATATTACGATTCATGTTTTTCTTTTTTCTTAAAAACAACTTTTAAAATTAATTAAATTTAATTAGTTTTAAAAAGGTTTTTTTTGGAGAAAAAAAGAACTTGTTATGGTAAACTCGTCTAAATTCATATAGATTGAATACAGAGTTTGGAATCCTGAGAAATGGAATTTTAAAAAAGTTGTATACAGTCAAACTCCTTGTACAATAGTTGTATATAGTGGTTGTCCCGGATATAGTGAACGAAATGTTCGTTCCTGTGCCTTGCTATACATGTATAATGTAATTTTTTGTGAATATAGTAAACTAAAAGTGAGGACGTTTGGTATGAACTTTTTTCTGCCTTTGACTGATTTTTTAAAACTAATTTTCAAAAGACTACTTCAAAATAAATACTTATACTGATTTTTACAACCATATATAGAGTGGAAAGTAGCGATAAGCATTTTTTCTTGTTTGCTTCTTTTATCACACTTTTCCATCCCTAAAGAAAGGCCTACCCAGGCAGATGTATGGACGAATTTTTCTCTGCATCAGCTAAAGATTACTAATTTTTTTTTTTTGTACACAAGACGAAGAGTAATAAAATAAAAGCAAGTTAACACATTTTTTGTTACTACGTACTATTTTTTAGTCATTTTTGTATTTCATTTTATTGGTCATTTATTTAAATAATGTATAATAAAAACGATTTCGGAACCATTAATTGAAATTGTTTGCGGAACGCATATCGGTTATATTGAACCGAAATTTTGGTCCCTTGAAGGTTCACTATACTAAGGTTTGACAGTATTTAAAATTTGACTTCCTAGGAATTATTCGATCAATTTCGCCCAAATTTTATTTTTCCATGTTAAATTATCTTCGTTTTTTTAAACTATGTAATAAATGTATACCTTACAATTCAAATTTTTTTCAGACTATTATTAAATAAAATAATATTTACTAAAAGTTATTTTCAGACAATTTACACAATTATAAACATATAGACAACTAACAGAAATTCGCTTAAAAAGCTCTCAAACTATTTCTCAGATTGCAGCTACCCCCATATTTTAGGATTTAGAAATCCGAATCCGTCGAAAAAAAATGACAGGTTTATTCAGAAAAAGTAGGTTTTATGGTCTGATTTTGTAACTTAAAATATCGCCCCAGCACATTTTAATTAGCATATTTTAAGTCACACTTTGAACAATTAAGAATGAGTCCCAGAACGTGAAGATCTAATCATTGGATGAAAAGTTAACAGTCTCATTTATTATTTTTTTTTCTGCACTGAACTTCTAAAAATTTATAATTCAAATCTGTTTAATTTTTTCTTCTTTATCTCTAATTTTCTCCATTGTGCTGCAAAGAGGATTTTTCATAATTTGATTTTATAAAATAGGCCAGAATGTATTCTGGTCTATATTACTCTTTGCCCTTTTTTCACTGTTAGCAAATTAATTATTTCCAGATATTTTTCAAATAAAGCATCAACTTCCTCTAATTTATTTTACAGTGACAATAATGCATTATTGTCACTATTTAGTCCAGTTTTGTATGCAATTATTATGTACATATTTCTATTATCATATATTTACTTAAACATATAAAGCGGATCAATTTTTGTATTGAACGGTAAATAATCTATCCAAAAAATATATCTTTTGATTGCTATTTAATTTGCAATTGTCATAAAATCTAATTATTTGCAGTGTGATTTTTAATGAATTTATTATATTGATGATTTTATTGTTTTGACGAAAACAAAGCATTATTTAAAAATATAAAAAAATCATTACAATTTTAATTATGTTTTTAAAAAAATCAAATTCCTTCAGTTTTAATTTTAAAATATTGGGTAATCATCCATTTATGTTATAGTTCTTCTTTAAACCAAAGCTATACTTTAATGGAATTTTCAATCTAATTTGTGCTTATGCTTAGAATTGAAAAAATAAAAAAAATTATGCCTAAACGCTTTTTTAGGGTAAAATAAACTTAACAGCTTAAAAATATATTCTCAATAAAATAAAAATATTAATGAGCATGTTTAATTACTATTTACAATTAAATATGTATTTAACCTTGTTATTGTGGAAAGAAACTACATACAATTTATCTAATTTAACAGAATGAAGAAATAAAAAAAGTATCTGACCAATGAAATAAAAACTAGCAAAACAATGTTGAATAAACAATATATAACCTCTTGCGTTTGAAAAGTTTTAGTACTAAACATCGACCTTATTTCTCGTGAAATAATAAGAAAAGCAGATAATAGAAAGCAATTAAAACAAATAAGACAAACTGAACTATTTCATCACAAATATAAATAAGAGCAACTAGCATTAAAATTCGGATTGTTCATCTTATCTTATTCCTCAATCATCTTAAGGAAAGTTCTAGGTAGGATAATTAATTGAGGATGTATTATGGAGTAATTAAAGCGAAGCGAGAAAATAAAGCGTCAAGGTGAAGCATTCTATTTAAAAGAACAAAGATACGATTTATATTCTAGAACATTAAATTAAAAAAATGTGTTTAAATGAATATTATTTTTTTGTTCAAATTGTTCATTTTAACCAAATAAACATAAAATGAATAACAAGTAAACATTCAACATGCATAGAGAACTAAACATTACCTCCATTTGAGAGCAATGCTAGAATTTCCTTTATTTCTAAATAATACCGGCTAAAGCAGTTAGAAAATAATTTAATTTAACATTCAAAACACCAACTACTTTAGAACATACAAGCAGACAAATAACGCAAGCGATAAACGAACATCAAGCTTCGACTTCGAAACTTGCACTGCAAGGCAAGTGATCGAAAGCACCGCTAGAGAGCATTGAGAACGTCATAGTACGATATCACGTGATTATATCCAGCCTAGGCAAAATGATCCACGTCACTGTGATGTAACTCGAAAAAAAAAAAAAAAAACTAGCTTCTTCATCGCCGGCTTCAGGAAATTTTTGCCGATCACGTTTCTCAAAACTCAAAGATAAATTGATCAAACTATGTGAATGTGGATTTTTTAATCTCTTTTAAGATATTCTGATGACAAAATGTTATCAATGGGGTTATTAGTTTTTGAGTTATATGTGTTTGCAATCATGTAATTCAAATAAGTTTTGAAGCAATTAAATGGTTAAATTCGAATTAAATTTTTTCGATGCAAAGGAAAACTAAAACTATTTGTAAACTTACAGTTTTTTTAATAGACTATGAATTAAAAAAACAAAAACTTACGATTTTTTAAAATTTCAAATAAGTACCGGAGTTAATAAATTTTAAAGCCTTTATACATATTTGTTTTAAATATACAGTTCCGAGAGTTGTAGAAATTTCGATTTTCTTTTTTTAATCGTTGGACAGAAATATAATTAAATAATTTGTTTCATTTTGAAGAAAGAAAAAAATCGTCAATTTTGATAGGAAATAACTAATTCAAGTATCAAAATTCGAATCATAAACTAATCTCTGCATTAATAACATTTGCAAATCAGAATGTTCCTTAAATATTCCTTTAAAAATATGCAAAATCCCCTATTTCAAAGACATTTTTCCCAGACTAAATCGAAAAAGAAAAACATGTCGGGTTTATTAAAAAAATTTATATTAAATGAAAATATAAACTACTTTTTATTTGGAAAAAAAAAAGTAAATAAATAAACATAATTATGCAAATTAGATTTCTTTCAAGTATTATAACAATTTATTTTAATAATAAAAATTCTACATTTATCAGGGTGATAATGATTATAATGAGCGATTCAAGTAATCCAGTTTTCAAAAATAAAAATATTAATGATCAATTAAAAAAAAATTAAAATAAAGCAAAGATTAAGATAATTTTTTATGCTCATGACTAAACACTGATTTATTATGATAATTGTTACTTGTGATGCCCCAACAGGCCTTATATATTTCCTAGATTTTTAATATTTTATATTTCCTAGCTTATTTTTTTAAATTTATTACTAGCCTAATTTTAATTAAATTAAACCAATTATTTAATTTTTATTACAATTTATAAAAAGCGAATATAAAATATTTTATCCTTTTCCTTACAATCAATGTAACAGCCAACTTTTTATTTCTATACAAGTGTAAGACTTATTAATTCACTGCTGCGACTAAATAGAAACAAAAATCTATTTATAACTCTTTATATCTTACCACAAAAATGTTTCAGTTGCATGTTTATACTAATTCTCAAAGTTTTTTTTTGCGATTCACTTTCGTCAAATTATTTTCAAATTTATATTTGGGGGGTTGGCTTTATTTTTCGCTAAGTTATCTTTTAATAAATCGCCATCCATGTCCGTTGGGAGCAATTAATTTACTTTCAGTTTCCAATTTTTGGTGACTGGGTGTGCCTTTTTGGGTCTCCCAGTCCCAACCGTGGAATATGGAATCCTAACAAAAGTTCTCGATGTGAAGACAATGATTTATATCTTGATCCCTCAAAGAGGTTTTTCTTTATTTTTATATTTTGAATTATGGCTATTATCAATACATAATATATAAATTTTTCTTGAACAAATTATTCATTTCTTTGAGATAACTATCATTATATTACATTCAAATTAAGGTGTATATGTAATGGCCAAACAAAGATGATACCTGAACTACTACTAAAAATTTGGAATGACGATCACGGCCACCACATTACTGTTTATTATTCATATCATGTGAATAATTGCCCTCATTCATTATATGAGAAATAAAATAGATTGCAAGTGTAAAAAATAAATAAATAATAATAATCCTCCAAAATAAGTGAATTTCCATATTAGAGAACATTTGGAAATGAGGTGGCAGACCAATAAGGGTGCTTGCTTCCGGAAGCCGCATTTAGCTCTTCCTTATAATCAAATTTTTCCACTACCGTCAAACTGCTGGTGCTGCAGGAAAACTGTGGTCCAGTCTTATTTTAAATCCCATCCTCATGGGCATCCCCTAACAATTGCATTATCATTAATGGACATGACTATCTCCAGAATAACTTTCGCTGTATCGATATTTCCAACTCTCCTGACCGCCCCGTGTTTCGAGAGGCTATGAACTTTAATCACTTGCGGGGTGCGTAGCCAAAACTTTCAACAAAAAATAAGCACCTTTTAACTACTTTTAAGCACTCAAAAATATTTTTAAGCGCTATATACATTAACAAAATAATTTTCAAAGACTTTACATGATCATGATAAAACAACTAGTTTCTGACAAAGAGCTCTTTTCTGGATTATATTAGCCATTATAAAATGATTGAGAGATTTTTCTCCTCGATATCAGAGAGCGGAAAATGAAGCCTGAAATTGAGAATATCTTGCAAAATGCAGCAGAGTTGCACATGAGAGTGCAATAATCTCATCGAACCCAGCATAGTCAGCAACCTCAGTAGACCCACATAGTGACTCGCAAGTATTTCATCAAACGTGTAAAATGATTGACACTTTCGGACGCTATGGATAGCGGTTGAATGAATTGTTAAAACATTGAATAGAACAATGTGGAAAGCACACTTTTGCACAACACGTAGCGAAAATGGACATGGTTAAGAAAAAAATCTTATTTTCAAAAAGGGAAAATTAAGCACTTTTTAAAAACATCCAAAGAAAAAAGCACCTTTAAGGGTTTTAAAAAAAGTAAATCGAAAATAAGCACTTTTTAAAAATGCTACGCTCCATGACTCGACAGTTTGCCTATCCGTGAGAAACAATGCTAATTCTTTGATCATTGACAACTTTCACATGAAGGCTTCCTTGCACTGGGCTTCTAGAAATAAAATCGCCAAATAATAAAGAATAAGAAAAGATTTGACTAAAAAATGAGGTAAAAACAAATTAAATGTTTATTTTGATTTTAATTCATGTTTTAAATTTATTTAAAAATTCTATTAAGAGTGGGACACGTCCCAACATGCAATCAAGCCTTCGTCACCTTTTTAAAAATTGCGTCAGGCCTTACCTTAACATAAAAAAGTAGGTTTTTGACAGTTTTAACCAGCAAAAATATGGTTTTTAGGTCTGTCATGTAAAAAGCCCCAACTCTGAGTAAAAAAAACATAAAAAGCTATCTTTTCATTGGAAAACTAAAACATATTGAAAAAATACCTTGCAATGTACTGAAATATAAAACAAATTCTAAAAAGCAAACAAGAAGCCTTAAATATTCAGTGTATTTTGTAGACAGTCACAAACTTGGTGCTTATAGAACTGCTAATACTTTTTAAATAAAATAAATAACAGGACGACAAAAATTTTAAAGCTTTGATAATATAAAAACTTCATTTGCTTCATAAAATTATGTAGGTGGTAAAAGTTTACCTGTTTTGAGATTGCAAAAATGGAATCCCATTCTCAAAATTGTAAATATAAAAAAGGGAGACAAAGAAAATTTAAACAGAAATTGTTAAGTTGTTAATGTCGCCAAATTTTTGACGGCTCAAAACATGGCAACTTTTACCATGCCTTCATACTTTTTTGAAGCCTATGAAGTTTTTATATTATAAAGTATGTCTTCCTTACTTAAGTTTCTTAGGACTGTTCAATTAATGCAGTTACGTTGCATAAGCAGTCCTAAATGTACAAAAAAATAAATAAATAAATAAAAAAATGAGAGAAACTAAATTAATTGATCTGCAACTATAACAGTGCAATAACATAATCAGCAAAGTGACTGTTTCGTAAACAATTAAATTACTGTTCAATATAATTTTAGTCAAGCACATAACAAAAACCTGTGTTTCATGCAAGGTATAGCAGGGTGAAGAATTCTTTGAAAATTTTAGGATTTTGTTTCTAACTATATACTTTCTTGCCAAATCTTGTTCTGTCCAACTTTCCACCAATATTTCAAATGTGTAAATAATTTTTACAATATGATAGTTTTCTCAAACATTGGTAGTTTCAGTAATTTTCACTGTACATCAACTTCATTCTTAAACAAAACTGCTCTTTTCTTTTTAAAATATTGAAATTCGGACATCAAAAATTGGATTACAAGTTAGAGTTAAGGAGAAATTATTTATTTTTGAAAACACAAATTCTTAAAAAACAATACAGGAGGTAAAAGCAATAATTATTTAAAATAAGATATTAATAATGGAAAAAGATTGTAATCGAAGCAATTGATAAATAAAATTTGGAAGCAAAACACCATGAACAACATATTATCTAGTAAAAAGCAAGTCAATTTTGTTAAAAACATGCAAATAAACAATAATTATTGATCTTTTTAAAAATACAGATAATTCATATTTTAAAAGATGATTGATTATAGATAATTCAATATTTTTTTTAAAGATAAGATGCTGCTTACACAATAACATTAAGGCTGGGTGTTGAGCATGGAGCTATTTGTGCTATCTATGCTATTTGTGTTTTAAGAATTAAGGATCTATTGTTGTTATGCAAAAATTAAGTACATATAGTTGATTTTCAAAAGGCAATATGGCTGAAAATCAAACTTTTTGTTTAAAAATTGTTAAAATATCATAAATGATACATTAAAATTATGGGTGCATTTTTAAAACTGGAACAAGAGGAAGGTAAAGGTTTTAAATATTCTAGTTCATATTTTTAGCATAACTTGGTATCTTTTTGCTGGATAATTTTCCTGTAATATTGAATGTAATTCTGGTTCTACTGATAAAATTTTTCAACTCTTAACTGCATAATTAAAAAAAAAAAGTGTTTTACTGGCTCTATTTTTATAACGAAAACTTAATGCGTGGAAAAAATAAAATTGAAAAACCAAAATAAGGATCACAATGTATAGAGCAATTACTTTCAGTTAGTCTAAGTAAGTTTTTCACATTCTTCTAATTCTATTACAAGATAAAAATACAGATTGAAAGCTACATATATATAAATCAGCCAACAATAACAAAATATTGATAAATTTATCAATAAATTAAAATGTCAGCATAAAACTCACATCTATTATGTATTAATTTATTTAACAACACAAGGTACTAAAGATGACTCAATACATGTTACAACACATTACGCAAAACTATTATTTTATTGAATAACGTAATATTACGACACCTCATCAAGTATTGATTTCAACAGATTACAATTTTGGGGAGATTTCCATATCGTAATCTGCAGCAGAATAATCGCCAAGTCTTGGCAACTTCTGGGCTGCGGCCAGTGAGAAACTAAAAAAAAATCACAGAAAGGGCATCCATCACCAGGCAAACACCTACATGCTTTTTTCAAAAAAAGATGCGCAGGTTTAAAATCTATTTGGCACCTCGGCGATTGTAGTCAAAGCAACAGATCAAGATACGGAAATATCCCCACCTTTTATCATTTTAATAATTTATACATCAACAGAATGTTTTAAAGATGAGACTGTTTCTGTTTCATTTTGTTCAGACTATCCTCTTTTACTTTGCTTAATCTAACGAAATCACAGGAACATAAGTTTTTAGTTAAAGTACATTTTTCACAAAGTACTTCATGATTTATCGTTTCATCAATAGGATGTACTGCCTCATGATCACCATTTACAGTTTTCGTAAAAGAAATTTCACCACTACAGTTCTTAGCCTTATGATCAATATCATTAATAGTTTTACCATCAATCGTAAGCACACTCACATTGTTCTTATAATTATTATTTATAATTTTACCTGCAATTGGAAGCAAATTAGCACTGTCTTTAGCAGTGTGATCACCATCGCCACATTTTGCGGCAGTAGTGATGGTCATGTTCATATCACCTTCATCTGAAGAGTCGTTTAAAGTCTCTAAAACAGCACTGATGTCGATATTTTGTACGGTTTTAGATGCAGATCGTGTTTTTCCTTTAATTTTCTTCTCAAATCGCTTACCTTTCTTTTTTGGTTTTTGAACTTTACCAGTTATTGGATCAAAATCCAAATATCGCTTGTATTTTCTGACCGATGTCATAATAGGTGCACCATCTTTAGCTTGCTTAGGTTCTTCGAAAATAGTTTCTAAGTTTTGTTCTTTTGGTGGAACAAAGTTTTTGTTCTGATAAAGGTCCTCAATCGTAATATTTTTATTACGCTTTAACTTTTTACAAGCAGTCATGACCAGTTTAATAACAATTCTTTCAATCAGGAAAACGAAAAACAAATTAGGATCTAAACGATCAGCAAAGCAGTTTACTATTTTCAAGAAAACAGAACATTTATAAAAGCTTATATATTTAAATCACACACTGCTGCTTGGACATTGATACGTTTTACTTTTAAAGTATATTTATATATTGTAGTATATTTAATTTATAAGTATAGTAAGTACATTTAATTTTTAAAAACTTGCGTAAACACTAAACAAGTAAAAAAATATTGACGTAAAATTTCAGTTACAGTTAACTTTGAAACAGCTCCTAAAATTATATTTTAAATAAAATAACTGTAACTGAAATTAGAAAAAAAAAAGAAGAAACCGAAACCAGTGGAGCTGTTTAGAATTCGTAAAATGTTACGTTTACTTTTTTTTGCACGGTATAAACTGCTTGAACTGCAATCAATTAGCATTATGCTTGTCAGATTTTTATACGAACGATAATATGTGAACCGTATAGATAGGTAGCAGTAAAGTGGAAGTTATAAATGAAAATGATTATGAAACTAATTTCAGATCAGGCAACTTGTTGCATGCAGTAATATCAATTTATCATGGATTCAATTTTATGTTTCAAAAAATGTGATGAAGATGACTTTTATAAATTATTGGGGTGTGATGAAACTTCCACTGTTAGTAACTCTGTTATACTTACGTCCAGAATTAAAGTTTTATTCTTGTGTTACATAATATATATGTTTACTTTTTCATCAAGTTACTATATAAGAAAAATTATTTTTTATTATCAGCATTTACGATTTATTAAAACTGTTATAAACTAAACAAATCTTTTTCTTCTTAAAAAAAAAAAGCTATTCTTGTTATAATTTAAGAAACATTAAAGTTGATTATCATTGAAAATTTCTGTTACTATAAACTTTGACCTTTAAGAAAAATTATTAACTGAGACAGTTCTCAATTCACAAAAACAAGCTTTTTGTGTGTAAAATAATCTTTAAGTTATAATTTCTTTTAAGTTCAATTTTTTAAAATTTAATTTGTGAATGAAATTTTTAGAAACTGATATATGACTCAATATCATGATACAGAAATATTACAGATATGTTTGGATTCCATTACTATCCATTAGATAATATAGAATAATTCCAACCGATATATTGTCACTAATATTCACTCTTAAATAGTAATATTTGAACACTTTTATTTTAACATGTCACCAGTTCACTAGCTGGTCAAAACAGATACAGAAATATCCTCTTCATTAATTTTTATAAAGATTTCATTGATCTGAGCAGTACATTTCAATGAATAACAGATTTCTGTCTCTCTCTATATATAAAACTAACTTCATTTGCTTGGGGAAAAAATCCAAAATCTACTCCGAAATATGTTTGCTAAAACTTATCTTTCAATATTATGAATGAAAACTCAGTGCTATTGAAAATTTGCTCTGAAATTTTGTAAGGTTTTACTTACACAGCTTAGAACAGGGTATTGCCGATAAGCCCCGCAATAAAGCTGTTGCAGAATTCAGACTTGCGGTGGGCCATGATTGCCTGGCGAACCACCTGTGCCGCATCGGCATTCTCGCTGACCCAAATTGCCCCTTATGCTCGAATAATGAACTTATGGACAGGAACCATCTATAGAGATGCTCGACTCTGCGTAGGGACTCCGAGGTGAGGCGCTACTGGAGTGCCCGACATCTATTAATGAGATAGTGATTTCTTTCTCTTACTTGTTGTTCACCTCTTTGTTCACTGATTTTGTAAGAGTTTGTCATTTTCTTTTACCATTGGAAATATAAAAAAAATCTTATTAAATCACTGCATACTTTATTTTTAAATAAAATACAGGGTGTTCCAAAATTCTCTTTACGACTTCAAAAATTCATAACTTCGAAAATAAACAAGATATTTATATTCTGTCTTTTGCATGTATTACTGCAACTAATAAAGTTTTGTTTAGTACACTTCCACATGCGCCCCATTGGTGGCCTTAAGCACTTCTAGTCTCTAATCAATTTCAAGCCAGGTGATGTAAAGATAATTTTGGAACACCCTGTATTTTGTTATTAGCTATGATATATTGATCTTTCATTGAAGGGCTTATATTGAAATAATGACTTGCTAAATGTTTTAGTTCAGAAATTTGTACCATTAATTTTTTTCTTGAAAAATAATTTCATAATTAAATAACTGGTATATTTCTTTGTGCTATTTTATGTATAAAATTGCTAAATTATTCTTTTACATAAAAACAAACCATTAATTATAAAACAGTTAGTAAATGAATTATTTTATTTATTTGTGAATGTGTTTTTATAACATTTTTAAGATCAATGCAACCATAAGAAAAATACAGCTCACTAAAAATGCTGAAATAGAATCGAAGAGTGCTAAACAAAAATTCCGTTTAAATTTTTTGCTGTATTCTGTAATTTTTTACTTTCAATTTTGATTCAGATTGACAAAATAATACAGGTTTTTTTTTGGTACAAAACAATTTTATTTGTTTTCATTGTATATATACTAATGTTTTTTTCTTTTGAAATTTAGACTGAGCAAATTTTAGCTGAATACAAGAATATCTCTTTGCAATGTCATCCTGATAAAAATCCAAATGATTCCTGTGCAGGTATTATCAAAATTTTTCTTTAAATGTTTAGATGCACAATGAAGTTACTCATTGAAATATTTATGATTTCAGTTGCAAAATTTCAGAATATTCTGAAGGCGAAAGAATATTTGACTGATCCCGTAAAACGGGAAATTTACGATAAATGGAGAAGAAGTGGCATTTCAATGCCTTTTGAACAGTTTCTGAACATTAGTAAATCAGCACATACAGTAAGCATTCATTATTTCATACATATTATTGCATGGTGTTTTTAAAAAGTGCTTAAAGGGGCTTATTTTCATTGCTTAAAATACCTTTTTAATGGCTGTTTTTAAAAAATACTTAATTTTCCCTTTTCAAAAATGAGATTGTTTCTTTACTGTGTCGATTTTCGCTACTTGTTATGCAAAAGTGTGCTTTCCACATTGTTCTATTCAACATTTTCACAATTCATTCAACCACAATCCATTTCGGCATACCGTCGGTCCATAGCATATGGAAGCTCCAATCATTTTACCTGTTTGATGCGAGTCTGCATGTGCGTCTACTGAGCTGGGATCGGTGAGATCATTGCTCTTTCATGTGCAAGTCTGCTGCATTTTGCAAGATATTCTCCATTTCACACTTCATCGAACCCAAAAATCTCTCGATCATTTTATAATGGCTAATATAATCAAGAAAAGTTTTCTTTGTCAGAAACTAGTTATTTTATCAAGATCATGTTAAGTTTTTGAAAATTATTTTGCATTTTGTGCTGGCCAGACAGTCGATCTTGCCTGACTGCGAAACCAATGGCTGCAGGTTTGAATCCCGCTCAGGGCATGGATGTGTGTCGTTCTCTATAGTTTGATGTGGCCCACCCTATAAACGGGTATCTGTGGCAGTGAGATGTGGGAAATGCTGCTCACCTCCTTGACTTAGGTTCACAGGGGACAACTGGGTAATGTTACATGAGTAATACTTCCAGCATCTCCCTAGGCGAAGGACGTAAAAGTTCAATGCCTGCCATTAGAAAAAAAAATTGCATTTTGTTAATATATTGCTTAAAAAGTACTTATTTTTTGTGGAAAGATTTGGCTACACATCCTTGTGTATTAGTAATTGTAGTGTAGAGTCAAGATTCCTGAATTTAAATATTGATTTGTCTTTTTCAGTCTATGCATTGGGCATATAAAAAACAAAAAGACCTGATGTTAGAGAGCTCTGACAAGGATTCAGAAAGTAAAAATGATTCTATATATTCATACTGATATTATATGTATAATCTTTCTTTATTTCAACTTTATTTTATGATTTAGGTGACTTCAACAAATGTGACCAAAATAGATGTCAAGATACTGGATGTTGGGAAAGAGATCCTTGTAATGAAGCCTTAAGAAAATTTCGCAATTATGAAATATAAAGTGATTTTAAACATATTCTTATTTAACACAGGATCAAATAGTAGAGACCAATATTTATATTTGTGTATGCTAGGGGTGCACAACTTTTTGAGTGAAGGGCCACTCGCACAGCACGTAGATTAAAGAAGGGCCGCACGCAGATTTAGTCATGTTAGCGGCAAATATGACCTCATATTATATAAACATTACTGTTCTAAGCACCAAATATTTTTATCAGTAAACTTAACATATTTGCAGAAAATTAAATACTTTTAATAATTTGAATTTATTTAAAACTAAAACTGATACATCTTTTAAAAAACTTTTTTCAATTTTCACAATAATTAATTTATCAAATATATTATGCATAAATATTGGGAGGGGTGATATAAATTCTAACCAAAAAGAAGCTTACAGAATGAAAGGGCAAAGAAATACACATTATATAGAGTAATATAAATTTGATTTAAATATTTTAATAAAAGGAGATTTATAATGTTTTAACAAAAAAATCCAAATGAAAAGACATTTTTTATTACGTTCAGAAGCTCCTGCGGACCGCAAATCAACAGTCCGCAGGCCATAGGTTGTGCACCCCTGGTGTATAGCATGATTTTTAAACACAATTGAGTGAATTAATTGCCTTTCTCAAAAAACAAAATTGAACTTTTGTTTAAAATATGCTGTTGTGTATAATTTAATTCTAAATTAAGTATATTATTAGATTTTGGTGACTTTATTCAGATGAAACAAAATTAATTTTATTTTATTCTGTATGTGTTATCTATTTATGTTATTTAGTGTATTGCATCTTAAATTTATTTATTGCATTTTAGTTTTGTTAAGTTTTATGGCGGAAAGATAAATCTATTCAACAGTGTGCTAAAAGTGAACACTGCCCCTCAAATGAAAGAACAGCTTAAGTGTTTTACGTTAGGTTTTGAGAAAAGTAGCTTGACATCCTTTTTTCCTTATTGCTTGCGCTACAAAAACTAAAATAGAATTTCAAAAAAAAAAAAACTTTTTTTTTCAAAAAGATGAAAATATATAAGTCTCCATTTTAAATTGTTGCTTATGTTGCCTTTTTTTATTGCGCAGCAGACAATGGGACTTTTTACTAGCATTGGATTATTTATTTTAAAATATATTATCTGTGCGTAATATTTCTTGATCTGATTTAAAATTAATTTTTTTAATTACCCTTTTTATACAGAGATGACTGGAATGGAAACCAATTAGAAGTTTTGATTAGAAGTTTTCTGTGTTTGTTTAGTGCTCCTAAAATGTTATAAGTTTTTATTTTCAGGAAACTCGCTTTAAAAAATCTTCTCCCTTTTTTTTTTATTAATGATAACTGTGATTAAATAAAATACGAAAATGTTACGTAGAAACTTTCCAACACATTGAAATTTGGTTTACTTGAGATTTGATAAGATTACCGTCTTTATGCAACTAAATCTGGTGCAAAAATAAAAAGGAATAACATATTATGTTAATAAACCTTTAATTATGAGTGTACTACTCATATCTCCTTTTATTTATTATTATTTTTTCCCCTCTGTTAAACTGTCTGATTTGTTAAGAACTTGCCTTCATTCTACATGTACTCACTTTATTTACATTAGTTGTTTTGCTTCTATAATTTTTATGTTACGCTACTTCATTATAGTATGTTTAGTTTCATTCTTTAACCTTAGAATCATAAACATTTGTTCCACAAACCTTGCAAAATATATCTTAATGGCTTTTAAAATTAAAGAGAGATAGAAGGATAAAATTTTAAGCACTTCTCTGGAGTGTTAGACGAATGTTTATCGATCTTATTTTAAACAATTTTAATGGTTTGTGATAATATTTAAAAATGTTTTCTTCTATTAAGTTTATTATTAGATTTTGGTGACTTTATTCAGATGAAACAAAATTAATTTTATTTTACAAGATTATTATTTAATGATAAATAGGTCTCATTGACTAGGAATATTATTTTATAAATTTGGTATTTAAAATGATTGCGTTGGTATACCCAATATGTGATGGCTATTTTATAAAGAATAAGTACAATGCAAGTATTTTTGACCTGCTTTTATTTATAAAAATCTCATTTTAGTAGGAATAAAAATGTTTTGTTGTACCTGTTTTTTGTTTCATTTGTGCATACAAAAAAAAAAAAAAAAANAAAAAATAAAAAAAAAAAAAAAAAAAAATGTTTTTGGACCGTGAAAATTAAAATATAACAAGAGTAGAAGAGGATCTAAAAGAGGTTGCCTTTATGTGTTGGTTTACCTAATAATGACTGTTAGAAGGTTATAAGATCTAATTGTGGGATATATATTTTTGCACGTAATAAAAATCAATAAATTATTCAATGGCTAAACAATTTTTTTTTCAGTGTTGTTAATAATTGTCAAAATTGATTATTATAATAATTGTTAATTACTTAATAAAATTTGCTTTTAATATGTACACTTAAGTGCTAAAAATTTTTTGATAGCTCATCAATTGGGCCAATACAGGCATTTGTGCGTTAGTTTTTGTACTGAATATGTACACTTAAGAAAATAAACAACAGGGTTATGTCAAACAAATCTTATGTTTTAGGTAAGATCTAATGTGCTTTTTATGTGTTGATGAAATAAGATTTATAACCAGAATCTCAGAAAAATATTATTGCTTGAATTTTTCTTAACCAATTAAGCAGGGACTTTTAATTTTAAAAATCTCCCACGGGGAGATGCATTAAAATCAAGCAATGATGTATAATAACCCATCGAGGAAAGGACAAATAGTCTTCTTATAAATTTTACCAAAAACAAGGAAGGACTACATTTTTTTTACACAAAAAATTACCAATTTTAAAAAGGTTACTGTTATTGGAAACTTCTTAAAACTTTGGGCTCTGCAATTCAAGAATGAAATACAAAGGAGACATACCACCAAATATTCATATTTCATTTTATTGAGCTTTCGAGTTATGAAATAATTGGTAGTATATTTTTCCCATAGCTTTATCACTCATATAATGAACCTGACGTTAACTTTATGAAACGACAAAGAATAAAATGGGCAGGCCCCGTTATCAGAATGGGCGAAGATTGTACCACAAAAAGAGCTTTCAATGCCAGATCAGTTGGCACACGAAAAAGAGGCAGGCCGAATTTGAGATGGATAGATGGCCTAGAAAAAGACCTTTTTGTCTTAAAAACTAAAAGCTGGAAAAAGGTTAGAATGGAAAAAAAAACTTATTGAGAAGATTAAGGCCCACCCTGGGCTGTCGAGCCATTGATGATATTTTTGACACGGCAAGAGACATTTGTTTAAACACTTTTAACTGGTTAATAGTATTGCAAATAATTGGATTTGTTTTTTGAACAATTCAATATTTTAGTTAGACTAGAAATAAAGTTTATTAACAGTATTGCTGAAGATAAAATTGCTATGTGAATTATCACACTTTAGAGCATTTTCTATTTTAAAATGATTCAATTATGAAATATAGATTTTCTAATTTGCATATAGAACAGCGTGCGTAGCCTAATTTCTAAACAAAAAATAAGCCCTTCTTAAGAATGTTCTTAAACTCTTCATTTAAAAAAAACAAATGTACAGGGATATTTCTGCATCGTGATCTGCCGCACCAACTACAAATAGATTTTAAACTTGCAATTAAAAAAAAAAAAGATGTATGACCGGGGATTGCTACTTTTCGAATAGGACCCTTTCTGTGATAATTTTTTTTTAGTTTCTCGAGGACTGCTGCCCAGGAGTTGCCACGACTTGGCAATTATTCTGCCATAGATCATGATACGAAAATCTCTCCAAATATAATTAAGATATGCGCACTAATAATTATTTCTTCCTTTTTTTTGAAAGTTCATATATACACACATATGAACTTTCATAAATAGGAAGAAATTTTTTTTTTATTAGTGCGCATATCCTAATAATATTATTATAGTGGTTGAATGAATTGTGAAAACATTGAATAGAATAGTGTGAAAAAAATCGCTTTTGGCATAATTTGTGACAAAAACCGACGCGATAAAAAAAATATCTCGTTTTGGAAAAGGGAAGATGGGCTTTTAAAAAACGAAAATAAGCACCTTTAAGTACTTTTTAAAAACACAACGCACCCTGTAGAAAGTTTGAGAACCGATGGTCTCGAGAAACACTGAATTCCGCAATATTTCCCAAAAAATCATACGCTCTGCCCCTAATTTTTAAAGCCTTGAAATTCCGGGGTACGCTCGGAACACAATCTTACTCCTATTAAATTAATTTTTTAATATTTAATTTAAAAAAGTTACTCCAATGCTGCATTATTTAAGCTCAAAAAGAATTTGCAAAAATTGAAAATTATTTCTCAATTTTTATCCATCTAAAAAAATCTAGACTCTCTCTCTTTTTTATTAAAAAAAAATAGTTTAATATATTATGTAAGCTATTTATCTGTTCTAAAGTCCAGTCCAAAGTTATAGCTTTTTATTTAACACATTTATACTGTGTTTTTCTTCCCATTAGAAAAAGAACTTAAAACACTTTTATCCAGCAAAACATTTCCTACTTTTCATGCGAGAATAGTAATTTTGTGAAAGGAATCAGACAGAAATACAGAATTGAAAATAACAAATATAGTTATCCATACTGATCCCACAAAATAACTCAATGATAACTTAATACTACAACTTAAAACTCAATACACTCTTCTCTACTATTATAACGATAGCATGACTCGAAATCAAAGGCAACTATATAAAAAAAAAGAAACGTAGATTTTGTGGTTTTTGTAACTTTTCTACTACTACATCGAATAAATGAAAATTTTGTCCTCAAAATCAGAGGCAATGCCAGAAGGAAAAAAAAGTAGATACTGCGTGTTTTACAACTTTTAAACATTCTTTTTTACTTACAGTTTTTTTTCTATTATACTGAATGTGAATGAAATACAAATAATTCAATATTTCCACATGTTAAAATTATTACAATAAAAGTGATAAGCTAATAGAGAAGTGCCGCATTCTCAGTTCACATAACATGTAGGTTTTGAAATGTGTAGTTATTTTGTTTGTAAGTGTTTAGTTTGTCACTACTCTACTATCTACTTTGTCATTAAACTATCGTTCTGCAAAAATCAACAGCTCCTTCATACTGCTTTTTGGAACACTAAATACTGGAAATTAATTCATGTAACAATTCGATATACATATATTTCTCTGCACATTTGTTATTGTAATTCATATTTTAATGACTTTTAATTCTCTTAATGAAATATTTTTGATACATGCAACAAAATAAACTATAAAACAATTTAAATAAAAAAATATTTATTTAAAACAATTACTTAACACAATAAAAAATATTAGCAAATATTTTTTTAACATAAATCACAATGCACGGTGAACAAATATATTTTGTAACAATAACGTTAAATTTTAACATATAGGTTTTATTACTTAATAATTAAAACTTAAGGTTTAAACCACTTTTTGAAGCGTTTAGAATTTGAGGAGTGAGGGAAATTTGTGAACATTGTATATATATATTTTTTACAAATTCAAAAAGAAAGATTTACAAATTCAAAAGATCTTTCTTTTGTGTGTGTCAAACTGAATAGTTTTTTTAAAGAAAAAAAATCTACTCTACACACTTTATTTTTAGTTTATAACTAATAAATAAGCTCATACTTTAAAAATAATAGGTTTAGATTCATATTGGTAGAAAATTATTCAACAGGTTATGTATACATATATGATTGTTCCTAAAATTGAGCTTCAAGCTAGATTGAACTAAACTCAACACATTTTTACATTAAAATATGATTTGTGAACACATGTATAAATTTATAAGGAACTTTTGGAAAATAAAACCTACTTGTTTTGTTAAAAATCTGAAGAAATATAAAACTAATGAATGGCCATGTACGTTAACAAAACATTCATATTAGCAATATTTCATGGTAATGTAATTTAAACATAGCATTAACATGAAAACACACAATATCACATTAAATCACAGTTTTTCTTTTTTTTAAACATTTCATATTAGGAAAGTTAAACAGAAATGTTAGAGAAATGTTGAGAGAGTTCAAAAATAATTTGTTAACAGTTAAGTTGAAGATGGGGCATTTAAGGCCTTCTCCATATTAAGACATTTTTCTGAAATTTCAGCCTTTTCAGTTTTGATGCTTGCCAACTTAATTTTCATTTCTGACAATATTTGGTCCCTTTCTTCAATAACTTTGGCTTGATTCTGGAAACCTCGTTTCAGGCATTGAACAAGAAAATCTGTAGAAAAAATTTTTTATAGTAAAAATTTTTTAAAAACAAAGCAAATATATAATTTGCTATATATGTTAGATCAGATGCTAAAAAGGCATTTTTAGTATATGAGTTGTTTAATGAAGATTATGAGCATTTTTACATTAGATTATGAGCTGCAATGACTCTACAGAGCTGTTATTGTGGAAGGTTTGATTCCCAACGTCTGCTTGCTTAGAGAGTAAATGCGGCCGATGCACCATGACGCAAAATAAGGATATTTTGCTACTGTAGCAAATTTAACAGTGGTCACTATTCCCAAAATTTTAAATGATAAGATTTAATAATATTCGGCCTGGTATTTTTTTGGGAAAATATTTTTTGATAAACACGGTGCGTAGCGTTTTCAAAAAGTGCTTATTTTTGATTTTCGTTTTTTAAAAGCCCTTGTGCTTGGGTATTTTTAAAAAGTGCTTAATTTTCCTTTTTCGAAAATGAAGTTTTTTTCCCCTTACCATATTGATTTTGACCATGTATTATGTAAAACGTGTTTTTCATATTGTTCTATTCAATGTTTTCACATTGCACTTAAGTGTATTGTCGGTCCATCGCAAACAAAAGCGCTAATAATTTTGTTTGCTTGAGGAAATACTTGCGGGTCCGCAGATGCACTATTGAGCTGGGTTGAGTGAGATTATTTCACTCTCGTTGCAAGATATTCTCAATTTCAGACTTCATTTTCCACCTTCTGATATGGAACCGAAAAATCTATTCATCATTTTATAATGGATAATATAATCAAGAAGAGATCTTTGTCAGAAACTAATATTTTTTCATGTAAAGTCTTTATAGTGCTAAAAAAATAAGTGCTTATTTTTGTTGAAAGACACCCCGTTACGTAATTTTTATAATAGCGCAGCATTTTCAAAAGCGTATCTGGCAGACTATACTCCTCTTAGGGTTTTATGTATAAATTTTTTTTTTTGGAAAATATTATTTTTAACATTAAAGTTTTGTTTTAAGAATTAAGAATTTTTTTTCCCAACTTCATAAGTTTAGTTTTTTATTTATCTTAAATGTATTTTTTTAACCCCACACCAATAATAAAGCTAAGCTTTCAATGAGGACTAAACTTATAAGAAAATATTTATTAATGATTTTTTTAAAAAAAATTAATGTTGCTATTCGGCCTAATCGGTATTTGTTAGTCCCTAGTAGGTAGGTAATTTATTTACGTTGCTCTAGAGCAGCACAATGGGCTATTGGCGACACTCTGTGAAACATCCTTGAGGATAATCCAAAGTCATGCCAATATAATTCTGAATCTTTGCACAGGCGATCTCATTTGTGAGGCCACTTCCCCAATTTAGACCTAGATCAGAAGGGGAAGGAAATTTCCTGACATGATGGTAGTAAAACTATAGTTTTAATACCATTTTTATAGCACAAAAAAAGGGTTACTTTAAGTACACTTTGCCATCTTAAGGGAATCAATTCATTTAAGCCAGAAAAGATTCAAGAGAATACTTTTCCCAGGGGATTAATATCATATTCAACATGTGCTGTCATAAAATATGAAGTTTTATCATTTATTTATTTGAAGTCAGGATTATTTCCTAAATCTAGAAAGCAATTTTAGCTGCCTATTAACCCTTTATAGGACCGTTTCTTTTTTAAATATTAACATTACAATAAAATATTTTTAGGACCAAGAAGGATTTATAAAAAGAATTTCAGGTAGCTTATTACTTAAATTTAATTTTATTTTTTAAGAGCATTTTTTTTGGTGGGTTGGTTTTTAAAATTTTACCTACTGTAAAGAATTGGTTATAAGTTTGAACTTCTGCGTTTATAAATAACCAAATTTATAAATAAAGATAAACTTGATGAGAAATGATCAAATGAATGAATACATTATGTACCGGAGAAAATAGCTCCCCTAATGTTGGCTTCTCTTCTAAACCTTTCACTGTTAGTCATTTATGTCAATAAAGACCTTCACTTTATTTAGTTATTTTTTTACATTGAATTTCTTTGAGAGGAAAAATAACATTCCATCAACATTTAAAAATTAATGAATTTGGTGGGAAGTAAGCTTTGCATGAATTAAGATACCAAAAACTTAAACTATAAATAAAACTATATAGAGGGTAATTCCAAGAACTTTTCACAATTTAACAAAGTTACTATTTTCTACCAACAAAAACAGAACAATCAAATTTAAAAAAAGTATTATAATAACATTAATTGAAATGATAGGTATAACCAAAACTGTTATACTCTGCATCTTCATATTGATAGATTTTCAACTTAAAAAAACAGAGTAAAGAAAGAGTTGAAGCAATAAAATATCTGGAAAAAAAAATACAAAAGCAAATAATTTTTTCCCTTTTTTTTCCTGCAGAATTATAATCTAAAGATACTTTTTTCATTCACCGGAAAGGAAAGAAATACTCTGGAATTTTCCGTTTTTAGTTCGGAATAAAAAAATTCGCCAATGACTGGCTTGCTTTCAGCTAGGGTTTTAAATTGATAAAATAAATAACAAAAATTCTGAAATCACAGAAGTTTAAAAGATAATTCGCTGTAGAAATGATGCTTTTCCTTTCATTTTTTTATTTAAAGGAACACCATAATTTTTAAAGAATACGATAAAAACATTTTATATTCTAATAAAATATGAGTGTGATTGGGGATTTTGTTACAAATTCAGATATTCAGAGCACCTCGAAATGGGGGGGGGATAAATTCCATTTTAAAAATGAGATTTTTCTGCTACCTAAATCCATGACTTTCAATGATTTAAGAAAAAATATAGTTAAAATCATGACAAATTTTGTTCAGTATTGAAATTCATGACTTTCCATGATTTCTCATGACTTTCCAGGTGGGCAGATACCCTGTATACACCAAATGAGCGAACAAAAAATATACAAAAAATGAGTTGTTTGGATTCAAATTTAAACTACCTGCATTATTCAGACGGCTTTTCAATTGTTTCTCACTATCTTCAAGAGCCTGAAGTTCTTGGCGGTTATTTTCAACCTGTTGAACAGATCTTGAATTCTCAATTAGAGTTGTAAGAGTTGCATCTCGCATTTTAGTCCACATGTGAACCATCATAGAATCAATAAGTTCTTTGGATTTCTATAATAGAAATAAAGAAGGAAAGTTTAAACTGCGCACAACATTAATGACAATTATCACTCTGAAGTACAGTTTTTGGAAATGTTTCGCTATTTACTACAGCATTCTCCTTCTTTGTTAAAGATATTTATTTTCTCTATCAAACATACGAAATTTTTTTTTTTTAAATTCAAGAAATGTTTTTTTTTCTTAACTGGGGGTAAAAAAAAAACTGCAAAATTCAATATTACATAGCAGATTTTAAGAACACCCTCCTTTGTTTATTTTTCATTAAAAAAGGCATTTGGATTGTATACAGAACAAAACTTGGTTTTGAAAGCAGAACTCAGAAAACTATGTTTTTATTTATTTTAAATTGACTTTTAATATTATTATTCATGATTGATCCCATATACAGGGCTGATTGTGAACCCAATTGAAAATTTCCTGAGAAAAATTATTAATGACGCATTTCAAAAAATTAACGTCTTAATAAATTTGAACCATTGATATTTTCAAAACATGAAATTCTAAATAAATTATATGCAGTGTAATTTAAATTAATAATTTTTAATAAGTTTACTTTTATCTCTCATCACATTTATTACTCTACCACGAAGGAGAGCCAAGTATAAATTGTAGTTCTAATATTTTTAAATAAAATATTCAAGAATTTTTATACATAAAAGTGTCGATGATTTTCTGAAACTTCGGGACCTCGGATTTCCGGAGCACAATCATCTCTGCATACATACATATTTTTATAGTTGAAGACTAAAGTAAAATTGTTTTCCCGCATTTTACTTCAGCAGTCGCCCATTTTAAATACACATACATTTTAATTATAGCTAGTATTTAGATTTCTTTTGGGGTCAATAAATTTTTTCATTTAACAAATAAAATTCACTAGCTCTAGTATAAAGTAACAATTTAATTAAATTCATAAGATAAACTGTATGTCAAAGGCAAACACTCAGTGATTATAGTAGTACAAGGAAAGGTCCATACTTCATGAAAGATCCTAGAAAACTGAGGATCTGTGTTAGATATGACTTTAGCAAGGGTTGCAGTATCGAGATTCACTTCTGTACCTTTCAGATTAGCTAAAAGAAAAAGAATTTCTACAGATAAATAAATATGCATAAATTGATAGATAAAAAAGATCAGATAAAAAATATCAGTCATGTTAAAATGTTAGCAATATGTCCCATATTTTAGTTTGCAAAAAATAGTTCTGATATTTTGGGGAACTTCCCTTTCTCAGAGACTAAATAGCAGGTACAAACTTTGCAATAATAGAATTGATATTGAATATATAAAATCAAATGAAATGGGAGAGAAAAAGTGATGAAAATCACACGAAAAATTTAATTAGTGAAAGACCTAAGATATTGTTTACTGATCTATGAATAGTGAAGTGCATCAACATCATGAAACTTTGATAACAGCAACTTGGTCCCTGTGGCAGAATTTTTTTGAGCTATCTGCGACAAAACTGTCTATCAGTACTGTCTGCATGATACTTTTAATAAAAACAAACATTCATGTTACTCATTTAAAATAACAAAAGCGCTGGGTTTCCAATAAACTACAATATTTTTAACATGTAATAATTTTTTATTTTAATATTACAAGTCTTGAATTTTGTTGAGAGCGGGGAGGGGGGGGGGCGTACGAATTATTTCCTTCTTTGCATTTTGTAAATGATCATCACCATAAAAAAATAATTAAAAATCATGTAATCCGCCATCGAAAAAAAGACAGAAAGCATGCGAATAGGACTCCTCAAAAAAGGGTTTCTCAAATGCATAATTGTAATATTTCGTATAGGATTTAAAAACTATTGAGAAATCAATAGCTGCCAGCAATTAGATAGAATCATTACCTTAAAAAGTAAATACTCAAATGCACGATTCGAATTTTTCATATCGTGTGAAATATATAGAGATATTTAAAATCCATGGGAAAATCAATATCTCCTGAAAATACAATCATAACATAACATTGATTTACGATACTATCAGCGTAAACTTAGTGGGTCAAAAAGTGATTATCTAAATCAGGGTGCGTAGCCAAATAATTTAACAAAAATTATGCACCTTGTAAGTACTCAAAAATATTGTTAAGCACTTTAAAAAAAATATCATAATTAGGCAAGGTTGGAAAGTTTATGGACAATTAACAGTTTTATTTTGTTTTAACTGTCATGTCAAAAAAGCAAATAATAAATAAATCAAAAAAAAAAAATAAAANAAAAAAAAAAAAAAAAAAAAAAAAAAAAAAAAAAAAAAAAAAAAACTTCTGGCATTGTTTTTGACAATTGTCAAAAATCAGGAAATTTTAAATCATGAAAAAAGAAAGGCGTTTAATACGCTACGGACTGACAACACGCCGAAATAAATTGAGGTTGAATAAATTGTGAAAACGCTGAATAGAACAATATGAACTGTGTCTTTTTGCATAATTCGAAGCGAAAATCAACATGGTAAAAGAAAAATCTCATTTTGAAAAAGGGAAAATTAAGCACTTTTTAAAAACACCCAATGAAAAAACCTTTAAAGGCTTTTAAAAAACAAAAATAAGCACCTTTAAGCACTTTTTAAAAACTCTACGCACTCTGTAAATGCATGGTTCAAATATGACGTGTTTTTACTTTTCAGAAGAAAAATCTTTCTGCGACAATATCGCCTGATTCTGTCATAGAGAGCGGGGTTAACTATCCGGGGGGGGGGGGGNGGGGGGGGGGGGGATTGTGCAAGGATGGTGTAATTTGTTATTTAAAGTCCATCCCAAAGGATCAGCTAAATATAAGAAATTTTTGAAAGGTGAAGATACAGACAGAAACATGAAATTTCTTGGTAATAAAAGAGTTGATAATAAAAATGAAACTATCTTATAACTTTTTTAAAAACATAATAAAATTTCAATTTGTATTAAGCTTCAATTGCAATCTTTATTATTGTATTTATTAAAACAAATTTGTTTCAGAAATTAAAATATTTTTTAAATTGAACTAAAATATGTAAATAGTCCCATGGCTAAATTTTATTAATTAATTATGCAATACTATTTTGGGAGTAAAATTAATAAATATGAAAGATATTTTGGACAGAGGTGGTCTTACATTAAACATAGTGCTAATTTTATTTTCTACCCCATAGCAACACCAGGGTGTATACCCAAATTTTTCAACAAAAAATTAGTACCTTTTAAACGCTATTTAAGCACTAAAAAAAAACAGTTTTAAGCACTAAAAAATATCGTAATTAGGATATGTGCTCTAATAAATTTTTTTTTTCTTCTTCCTATTGTTGAATGTTCTTCATATATATGTAACATAAAAAGCTTCTATTAATCTTTTTATATTAGCTTCTTCGTTATAAAACAACTCCTATTTTATTACTAATTAATTATTCAAGTTGAACTGCTTTCTCACACTTTAAAAAGTCACATCCTGTTTCTAAATCTATTTTTGACCCAACTATGCATAAATTTAAATAAAGACATTCTTTCCTTTTAAGCTCTGTGGGAATCACTCGAGCTAGTTCTTAAACCAATAATAATCTCTAAGATTTCCTTCTTTTCCCTAAATAGAGACATTTTCAGATTTTTTGCAAGATTTTCCCTACCAGAAAGAATGATCGCTGATGGAGTAAACTTCACTTTTTCGCTCCCACTCAATAAAGTACGACATAAATAAAGTTACTCTGATTTCATCAAAATCCTGTGTCTGTTTTCCTTGCTCGGTCCGACTGCATCTTTTTACATATATATTAACAAAATGGAAAATAATTTTCAAATACTTTACATGATCATGATAAAATAACTCGTTACTGACAAAGAAATCTTTTCTTTTTATTATATTAGCCAACATTAAAAACAATTTACCCACAATTTGTATTCAATAATGAGGGGCTCATTCTATTTTTTTAAATGATAATTACTTACATATGTAACAAATTTAATTCATAATTAAATTAAACTATTATTCAAAAAAGTTGTTGAATTTATTTTTCAGATTTAAATAAAAACTATTTTTAAAAGCATATTCACCAAAACATTAACAAAATTGTTTCGAATTTATAAAGATATATAAAGAATTAAGCAAACTAAGAAAATTTAAATAAAAAAAATTGCGAAAAGTAAATACAATGAGTATTGAAGTTAAACATTTTTGTCAGAAGTAAATTATTATAGGGTCCCAACATTCATAATATTTAACAAATCTGAGATAATTGAATTTTTCATTTCAATTGTTTTTAAACCAAACTACTATTAAGAGGTGTCAAGATTCAAATCGAGAGTGGCATTTTCATACGCTACGCACTGAGAGTACGCCAGAATAGATGAGTTGAATTAATTGTGAAAATATTAAATAGAACAATGTCTTATTTTGGAAAATCAATCCCTTTTTAAAAACATTCAGAGAAAAAAGCATCTTTAAGGAATTTTAAAAAACAAAAATAAGCACTTTTAAACATTTTTTAAAAACACATGAACATAGATTTTTAATTTTTTAGGAATTCTGGGGAAGAAAATGTGGTGTGAAGTCCAAATATAGTGTTAAGATTAGAGCGATGGGGGACTCTTAAAGATTTCTTTTTCAAAATAACCTGTTGTCCTACCGAACAGCCTACCAAATTTTTAAGTGAAGACTACCAATGTTCAACTCCATAGCCTTGTCATTTTGGACTCAATCCAGAGGACAATGTAACACTTGGATCAAGTATTGGGAGAAATTTGCTTTCGTGGAAGACGTTTTGATAAAACAAATTGCATTGCATGGAGAAGAAAACCACGAAAACATTCCACAGTTAACCCAATGACAAAGGGACTCACAACTCATCTACCACTTAGGATATTTTTCTGTGGTTGTTGCGGAATTCGTATCGACAGCCATCCCTGGGATTCGAACCCCATACATCTCATTTGGAGGCAAGAGCTCTATCATCTGAGCCACCTCAACCTAGCTTTTCAAAATCTC
Organism: Parasteatoda tepidariorum; assembly: GCF_043381705.1. Taxonomy (NCBI): domain Eukaryota; kingdom Metazoa; phylum Arthropoda; class Arachnida; order Araneae; family Theridiidae; genus Parasteatoda; species Parasteatoda tepidariorum. The sequence continues at coordinate 91,716,414 of NC_092209.1, forward strand.
TATTAGCTAGAAGCAAAAAACCCTCGTTAAAATTAAAATATTAAATTTTTTCATACTTGGTAACATGGAAGCACAACTGTTATGAGTTTCAGATGGAGATTTAGAATTTACAAATTGTTTATCATTTGCAAACAAAAAATTATCCATGTATATTGATGCAAACTGTTCAGAAACAGGATTTGAAATTGTTGTTGGAATGTCTGGCAGCCTATTTAGATTAGATTGTGGCACTAAAACTTCAGGATAAAACCTGCCACACAGGCCATCACCTGAAATATTTGACGCAGTTGGTTCCTCGCTGATGGATGTTTGCATAGATCTAACTATTTGGCATTGATACACCTTAGGCAAAGGCAGTTCTTGAACGTCCTCATTATGACACAGCTTTGTAGATTCTGTGCCAGTTTTATTCAGTTCAGTTTGCGATTCTTTTGGGATGAAAAGCAGCTCCTGAATATCCTCGTCCTCAGACATCTGCATAGAATCTGCGTCTTCCTGACAAAAGGTCATCGTAACAGATGCGATTTCGGACGATGATTCGTTGGCGGGAAAAGAACACGTTAGGTCCGGTTTGAGATCGATATTACTTTTACTCAAATCAGAAATTTCTTGGAAATTTTCAATAGAGGTTACACAAAGAATTTCAGGCTCGTAGTCATTCTCATCAGCTGTAGTGGTATCTGAAAAAAAACAGATCGACATTTTAGGCATAAGAGCAGGAAGAAAAAACTCAAAACATTTTTGTCACAAGTCAGAATTCCATGCCAGATCCAATATATATATATATATATATATATACCCTCAAATCTAGACTTTACAAACGAAGATACACACACACACACACAAAAGGATTCAGAATAAATGAATTAAAATCGAATAATTAAACATATGTTTACTTTAAAATAACTCAATATGAACAGGGGTGATTGGGGCATAAAGTGAAAAACTTTATGTGCAAAAAATATGTATATAAATATTAATCCAAAGAAATTTAGTATCTCTTTTTATTAGATAAAGAGATAATTTTTTAAAATAACTACAGTTTTTTTTTTAAAAATTATTTAAACTATAAACACTCAACATACTGCAGTACTGGCAATAGCACCATTTGTTGAGGAATGAGAGAAGTATTTTTGCCATCAGCAGATGTTTTATTACCAATTTTCTTTTTCAAATCTCATCAGCAAATACGGAAAAATTTGAGAATGTACAGGTGAATAGGAGATAGACGTAAAATACAGGAGTCTTCTCTGAAAAATAGGAGACTTTGCAGGTATGTTGTCGTGTAATATTTTTAATCTTACTGCCAATTTTAGTTATTGGAAAGTATATGTATATAAAAAAAAGGAAGAAAAAAAAAGAAATGAAAACATGAATCATAATTTACTCACCAAAGATAAAACTTTTTTTCGTCGACCCATGTGACTATCAGAGCGTAGTTTATTTGTTGAATGTTAGATACAAGTATATGTAGCAACCTGCCAAATTAACCTTACCTTTATAGATTGAAATAGCATTATAGTCACAGAATTCCTTATACAGTGGACTTGAATTCAAAATAAGCACTGTCAGCTAATGGACAACTCTTTATGCTTAGCTTTAAATTAGATGTATAAGGAGCAGGGAGGGCAATTTTTTTTCAAAAGCTTCAAAATAAAAAAATCTAAACCAGGAAGAAATATATTTCTCTCAAATCAAGTGAAAGAAATCGAAACCATTTTATTGGGTTGCTTGGAAAGTAAAATTATAACTTTTTTTAATGAATTTTTTTTTTTTTATAGTGAATAGGTAAATATTTTATGGAATTATATATTGTCCATTCTGGTCTCATAAAAGTGTTGTTCTTCTGATTCAGGTGATTTCAGACCACCACATTTGCAGTAAAGGTTTTACAGCTTAAAATTTTAAAGAAAAAGAAACAAATAATAATCAGAAGGTGCCGAATCTGGGGTATATGGTGGGTGTAGCAGTATATCCCACCCGAGCTGTAAAAGCTTTTGGAAAGTTATCAAATTTGTATAAAACCTGGCATTAATTTGGAATGCTATACTTTTTCTATTGATCAATACCTTCGTGTAAAGCTGATGACAGTACACTTTAGAATTAATTGTTGTGTAGTCAGTATCATGTTTTGAGAGGGTTCATTTTTCTTACTCTATGATTACAGTCTTGTACCCAGTGATGATACGCTTCACATTTCTGAAGTAAATCACATCTTTTCATAATAAGAAATATAAGGAACACCGTGGCAGTATTGCGGTGACATTGTCGCAGAGCATTACAGAGTTTTTGCAGAAAGATCTTTCTTTTGGAAAGGGAAAAATTTGGCTTTCCTTTCTGCATAATTTTTCGAATTTTTTTTTTTTCCCCCGAGGAATTTTTTTTCAAAGATTTCTTTCTTGCACATTAGAGAGGAAAAAAATAATCGAGATTTTTCGATTCTTATTTGAGATTTAAAAAAAGTCCGTAATGACTGGCTTCAGTTAGAATTTAAAATTAATAATATAAAATGATAAATTCAGAAATCACGAAAGTTTAAAAGATAATTCGCATTAGAAATGATGTTCTTTCTTTAATATTTTTTTTTCTTAAAGAACACCATGTTTCATGCATACTTATTTGAGTATCTCTTTTTTAAAGAGTCTTATTCGCGTGATTTTGTCGTCGCTCTTTATTTTGGAATAACTGTGTGGATTTTACAATTTTTAATTTCTGTGTAATTCTCAACTTTTTATTTCGAATTATTATCGTTGTATTTATTTATGAATTTTAATATTTGTAATGATTAACAAAATTTGGAAGAGGAAATAATGAGTGCATTTTTCCACTAACAAAATGCGAGAAAGTGCCTATAATATTAGAAATAAAAAAAAAATATTACTTTTACAATTAAAATTTTTTATACACTTTATTCTATACTTTCTTCTTTAAACACAGCGTTTCCGTTACTTTAAATTAGTAATTGTTATAATTAAAAGTATCTTAAAGAAAAGTATTAATGCTAGGGAAGTTTGTTGCAGAAAGCTCGAAAAAATTCTGCCACACTGTGAGCAGGGTTCGTTGATTTAAATCAACTGATTTTTTAAAAAATATCATTGATTTAAATCAACTGATTTTTTATATATATATTGATTTAAAAAGTTAAAAAACAGTGTTTTAAAGTGAACAACAGTGTTTTCTTGTTGATACTTTTAATATTTTCTTTTCTTAGTTTTAAAATTTATTTTAAATAAATTGCTGCATTAATTAAGTTTAATTAACAAAATTACTTTCTTGGTGTGTGTTAAATTCCAACACATTCGAAATTACATTTTTAAAAATCTTACAGATTAAAGTAAACATTTAATGCAGTCTTAATATAGGCTTGCATAGATGTAGAAAGTAATTAATAAACATGAATTTTTTTCACAAAAAAATACAAATTATGTTAATTAAATTTCTACTCTTTTGATTGAAAAAGCACGGAATTAAAATCTACACTATATTTTATTGGTGGAAAATGTATATTTCTAAAACTTGAGGTTATATTAAAAATAAATTACTCTAATATGCCAAAAATAGAAAAAAAGAAAAATGCTGATGAATTCAGTTATTCTTTTTCTGATATAGTGCCATTTTTCCCTTCAAAGTCTATTTGAAGCAGTAGGGTTATTAACTGATAAAATGTGTTAACTTCTTAAGGTTAAAGAAATTTAGATTTTATTAATGTTCCCTCTAATTTATTGAATTTTACAATTATTATAAATTTACAATATAATTATTATTAATCATGGAGCAGAATTTTTCTGGGTTTCTGCAAACTACTTTTAATAACAGATATATAAGTTACAACACACTACATACATTTACAATGGAATAAGCACATTTATTAATTATTTTGCAAAAAATTTGAAATTGTAACAAAATAAATTTTTTTTTAATTAAATGTACAATATAGAGTTTTTTTTTTTTAAAAATGAAAAAAAGAACATGATTTCTAGAGCAAACTATCTTTTAAACTTTCCTGATTTCAGTTTTTTTAATACTATCTAATTGAAATTCTAGCTGACCAGTCATTATCAAAAAATTTTTTTTTTCTGGAACAAGAATAAACAGAAGCTGCAAAATAAAAAGAATTCATGTTCTCACACCCCATTCAGAACAAAGGAATTGAAAAACAGGTGCAATACTTTACCCTGAATCATTATTGTTTCCTTGGCTGTCACTATGCATTAAGGAAATAGCAGAAATGACATGATTTTTTAAAAAATAAGAAAAAGTAAGAAATAACAGGAAAAAAAGAGGGGTGCTGAAATAATAAGAAAAGTAGGAAAAATAGGAAGAGTGCAGTCCCTGAGTAACTTAGTAGAAAAATGGCAGGAAGGAAAATGAATAATATTTGGATTTATTTTGATGCAGAGCCTACATTTTCAGGAAAAGGAGTAAAAGCTAAATGCAAGAATTGTGGAAAAGTTATAATGGGTTTAGTAGCAAGGTGCATGTGGAAATATATATATGTCCTGTAATAAGGAAGAGATGGATAACTTGAAATTCCACCCATCTCAGAAAAAGCTTTTAGCTAAGATACAGAGGTGCTAGAGACAAGAAAAACTAAGAAGAGGAAAGCAACTGAGATGGAAAATATTAATAGCGTTCAGAACAGCATGACTGCTCATGTGATAAAAACCACTAAAACAAAGTCTGGATGAAGAAGTAGCCAAGTATATTTATGCAACCAACTCCGCTTTTCATGATGTTCAACACCCTCAGTTTAAAAAAATGATTTCTGGTTTGAGACCAGGATATACTGCTCCTCATGAAGTAGAAATAGGTGGTGCATTACTAGATTCTATATATAACCAAGAGAAAGCCAAATGTTCTGAATATCTAATTGAACAAATTGTGAACTTAAGCATAGATGGTTGGTCAACTGTCCACAATGAACCAATACTCTGTGCTGTTGTAACCACTGAAAAAGGTGAAAATTATTTAGTGGATTCTATTGATACATCAGGCTGTTCGCACACATCAGAGTACTTGGCAGAAGTTACTAAAAGTACTATAATAAAATGTGAAAATGAATTTAAATGTGTCGTTGGAGCAAATTCACTGATAATGCTTCCAATGTGAAGGGTATCCGGACCAACATTCAAAGTGATCCTAATTTAAACCTAATCACATATCGCTGCTCCGCCCATTTGCTAAATCTTTTTGCAGAAAATATAAACATTCCAAATATAAAAGGACAAATATTACATATAGTGCAATATTTTCGGAATAATCATTTTGCAAATGCTATGTATAGAGAAGCTGGGGGATTGAAATTAGTGATACCACTAGATAATCGTTGGAATACAATGGCTGACTGTATTTCAGCTTATTTGAAGAACTGATCAATCATTGTTAAAGTTTGCGATGGAAATCGCAAAGATATTGATGATAATGTTTATAAAAAAGTCACCAACTTTGGAATCAAGCGAAATGCTGAAGAACTTTTAAGGCGTTTAAACCCCATTTCTACAGCTCTAGATAAAATGCAACAGAAAGATTGCACCATTTCGAGAGCTGTTGATATTTGGAAAAAGATCTAAAAGATGAGAATCTTGAGAAAACATGTTTAGCAAAATTTTCAAATCGCTATAGTCAGGCGTTAGGTCCACCACATTTTCTAGCAAATTTGTTAGAGCCCCGCTATGCTGGAATAAACTTGACCCCTGATGAAAAAACAGAAAGCTTAATTTTTTATAAATGAAAAATAACCACAATTAATGCCTGTTATTATTAAATAGCAAGCTAAGTCAGAGCCCTTTCACGAGTTCCTTTTTAACCCTAATATTGTCAATCAAGTAAGTCCTATAGATTGGTGGAAATCTCAAATTGCCGGGAATGAGGAAGGAAAAAATGCTGTTTTAGATATGATTTCAGTTATTTACAGCGCAAGCTTCCTCTGCATCTGTTGAAAGAGTTTTTTTCGACATTTGGTTTAGTACAATCTAAACTGCGCAATCGCTTAGGAAATGAGAAAGCTGGAAAACTTGTGTTTCTTTTTAAACAGTTTAGCAATAAATAACAAACTATTGTATTAATGCTACCCTTCATATTGTGTTTATTAATTTCAAATCACAGAATGAAAATGTCTATGTCATTAAATTAAATAATCCAGAATTAGAATTGTGCTGTCTCTTTTTATCAATCAGTATTTTTTCTATGTTTACATTATCTTTGATATTATTAGATTATCTTTAAAGAAATTTCGTGAAAAAAATTCTGAGCACGTAGATTTTTTAAGCTTAACTTATCTATTTTGATATAAGATTAAAAATGAATATTTTAATATAAAAATCTATAGATTAAATATTTATTTATTTTTTGAGGAATGACTACATTCATAAACACAGTCTGTACATTAATTTTGTCATTTTAAAAATCAAGACAAATAAAAAAAATCACAATTTTAAAGTAAAATTACAGTTTGCTAATTGAAACCTTGTTTTAATAGTTAAAGTATTCTTTATATTCTCTATTTCAGCTAGTCTTTAAATTTCAATCATACATTTGCTTCAAAATGAATGCTATGGATTCAAAGCCATGTATTATAATGAAAAATTGTTTTAGGTTGTTAGAGTTTCTAAAATATTGTTATAATATAGTTTTAATATTACTTTAGTTTTGATTTAGCATTTATAAAGTTTTTTTAATCATAAATCAAAGTTCTTACAGTGTATTTGAATAAAAATCAAAAAAATCCGATTTAAATCAAAAAAATCCGATTTTTAAAAAAAAATCATGAGCCCTGACTGAGAGGAACCTTTATGACACGTTTTGATATTAAACCTAAGCATTTTAAATGATTATGAAAGGTTGAATTCACCAAATTTAATCTCTTAGCAAACTCACGAGATGCCAATGTGCATCAAAGCTTTTATAGTGTCTTCATTAGTTTCAACTGACCTTTTTCACCTTTTAACATTGTCTGGCATACTGCCAATATGCATCTTCTTCATACACATCAGATAATTTTTTTTCTTGCTCGAACAATATTTTTATTTTGCCAAAAGTAAAATATGCTCAAAGTTCTGCTTTTTCTTTTCAATATTTGAAAGTGCAAAAACTACTGAGTAGAATAAATTAAACTTTCTTACAAGTAAGATTCATTTGCTGTAAACATTATGCGATTTAAGCTTGAAGTTGGTGGTGAAAATATATTGTTTAAGTCTCCTGTTGGGAAAAAACAAAGTTACTTTCTGAAAAACCCAATAAAAACAATTATAAAGCAGCTTATAATTGTAATTTAATTTAAATAATAGTATTTATTTCCAAGCAGTTGTTCTTTACCCAATTGAGTAATATTTCACTTACATGAAACTTAATTATTTGATACTATGACTGTTATAATATCATAATCTAATTTTTTATGAATGGTTCTAAATTAACAAATCACAAACTAAACCTATACACTACTGTAAATCACATATTAAATCTCCAATAAAAAAAAAATTTAAATTTTATAATTCAATAATGTTAAGTATGAAAACCCAAATCAATTCAAACTAAATAATATGATATACAGTCAAACCTCGGTATAGTGAACCTTCAAGAGACCGGAATTTCTGTTCACTATAACCGGGAGTTCACTATATCCGTTACGCAGGCAATTTAACTAATGGTTCCCATACTCCTTCCTTTTATTACACATTGTTCAAATAAATGACTGAAAAATATTATGTAGTAGCAAAAAATGTGTTATTTTCCATTACTCTTTGTTTTGTGTACNAAAAAAAAAAAAAAAAAAAAAAAAAAAAAAAAAAAAAAAAAATTAGTAATCTTTAGCTGTTGAGCAATCCTCAACATCAGATATAGAAAAATGTCCCGACTCTCAGATAATTTTTCATGAATTTCTGTTATTCCGCTTTTTAAACCTGTCTAACCTGCCATTGGAGCACATAAAAGTAGTATCATAAAATCGTTTAGTAAATTTATCAACATTTGTTTAGATACTTCGATTGGTGAACCACTTCAGTAATGCTTTTTCAACATCTTTGTGATCTGCTTTTCTCAACTTTTTTCTGCCATCTAAATTTTTTTCATGAGCAGAAATTATTAATTGCCTATTTTCCATATGTTACAAACTGCAGATTTGGATAGTTTATATTCCCTGCAAATATCAGCTTGATTGCATCCATTTTCAATTTTTCTGATTATGCCCATTTTATCATCAATGGAGAACGTTTTATGTTTACTGCTCGCCATAGTTAAATTTGAGACACTTGTTTGCAGGATTTTTTAAACTGAACAGAGAGCAAAAAGGAGTTGAAATGAGGGCCTTATCAACACATATTAGTGTCCAGCCCTTTGACCAATAATGAATAATTGCTCATTCCCTCTGACATAAAATGCATATTGATCTGACTGACAACTTACATGGGCATTGTCTGCCTGGGTTGGAAACATCTGCTTTGTTTGCTTAGGGATGGGAGAGTGAGATAAAAGAAGCAAACAAGAAAAGATGCTTATCGCTACATTCCCCTCTATAGATGGTTTTGAAAATCGGTATATGTATTTTTTTTTGAAGTAGAAATTTCAAAATTATTACAAAAAAAGTCAGTTGAAGACAGAAAAAAGTTCATTATATCCACAAAAAATAACATTATCCGCGTACAGCAAGGCACATGACCGAACATTTCATTCACTATAAACCGCATTCACTATACTGTACATCATAAAATTCTGTAAAAAACTACAATAGATAATTTGAAAAGTTATTTTTCAATGAGAATAGATTGTTAAGGTACTGTGCAATGAAATTTTTTTTAAAAAAAGAGAAAAATTAAGAAAAATTTTATTTTTCATCAAAAATTAAAAAACAAAGAAAAAAAGAACTTTGTTCATGTAAAACTCCAGGATTCAAATAAATTTACAAGATTTGCATTTAATAAAAAAGTAAAATATAACTACAACTAAAATCTCAACTCTAATTGAAGATAAATTGTATTTAATTAATGTAGAAACATTTTTCTGCAATTTTGATAGAATTTTTTAATGATGAAATCAGGCAACTAAGAAGGAAATGAGAAGGAAATATAGTATAGATCTAGTAATGTTAGTCAAACTGAAACAAAGTTTGTTGAAGAATCGTTTTAGTCACAAAATAATAAACAAATAGAAACTTTCGCATTACTGCTTGCCACAAAATATAAAACTTTTTAAAACAGTTTGCAGGATAAAAGCTGAACACTTGCTTTTTCTATTTATTGTTTACGGTTTAAGAAAGATAGAAATCCCGCTCCCAGATTCTTCTAAAATGTGAAATTTTTTGTTTGAACTAATTTTTTTTCTTTGCAGCTGCGTAAATTGAAAGCAGTCCACTGTATGCTTGGAAAAATATTAAATAAATAAAAGACAGTAAAACAAGAAAATAAATACAGTTTATATGGTTAAGTAAAGTTGAATATATGTAATGGTATCATAGACTTACTTTCTGGGCGAGTTTTTCTAGCAATTTACTATAATTAGTTTAAAGATATAAATAAAAGCTTACCTTGTTTTTTTTAAAAACTGAATTGTGAGGCTTAGTGAAGGAATAGATTAAATGGCTATTTAAATCTATTCTTCGATAATTTATTGTATGCAAGTGAAAAAGAAAAATGAAAGTGCGGCCTTTATGCTGTTGCGGTTTATATGATGATATTTGAAATTCTTAGGTGTTTTTTTATTACTATATTGATTATTGTACTATATTAAATTTTCTTTTATTGTATTAATACTACAAGGTGCAAAGTCAAATTTTCAAAAAATAAATAAAAGAAAGTTTTTTTTTAAACACTCAAAAAATATTTTTAAGCATTTTACAAACTAAAAAAACTTTAAAGTAAGTTAGTAAATGAAAATGGCCTCCAATAAGTTTTTATTAAAATTTACTTTAGTATTCTTTTAGTTAAGTATATTTTTAATAAAATGATAAAAAAAAATTACATAATTTTAAAATGTAAATACAATGAGCTTTGAAGCTAAACATTTTTGTCAGAAGTAAATTATCATAGGGTCCTTACACTTATAATATTTTACAAATCTGAGATAATTTAATTTTTTATTTCATTTGCTTTTAAATCAAATCATTAAGAGATGAATTAAAGTGTTTTGGAATAACAAATCTGAATAACACAAGATTTTCCGTTGCATTTAAAATAGTAAAAGCCCCCTCATTTCACACTTTTTTAGAATCTTGCCGCTAAACATTACAGGGCACGTAGCCAAATCCTTCAACAAAAAATAAGCACCTTTTAAGCACCCAAAAATATTTTTAATCACTATATACATAATCAAAATGCAAAATAATTTTCAAAGACTTTACATGATCATGAGAAAATAATAAGTTTCTGACAAAGAACTCTTTTCCTGATTATACTAGCCGTTATAAAATGATAGAGAGATTTTTTGGTTCGATTTCAGAGGGTGGAAAATGAAGTCTGAAATTGAGAATATCTAGCAAAATGCAGAAGAGTTGCACATAAGAAGGCAATAATCTCACAGAACCCAGCTCAATAGATGCACTCCCAAGTATTTAATCAAACATGTAAAATGATTGGCGCTTTCATACGCTACGGACCGACGGTATGCCGAAATTAATTGAAAATTTTTCAATAGAACAATATGAAAAGCACGCTTTTGTATAATACGTGGCGAAAACCGACATCGCCACAAAAAAGAAAATCTAATTTTTAAAAAAAGAAAATTAAGCACTTTAAAAAAAACACCCAATGAAAAAAGCACCTTTAAGGGCTTTTAAATAACAAAATCCCAAAATAAGCACTTTTTAAAAATGCTACGCACCATGTATTAAATTTTTTCATAAAATAAATTGAGAGCACTGAAAATTTTAGAACTAATAATACAATAATAAAAAGTAATAAGTAAATAAAAAAGTAATAAATACAAAAACAATAATTAAGTTCAGTAAAATTTTTAAAATTTATACTATTAGTGGACGGTCCCTTGGTTAAGAATCCAACGTTTAAATANCTGAATTTGAGAATATCTTGCAAAATGCAGAAGAGTTGCACATAAGAAGGCAATAATCTCACAGAACCCTGCTCAATAGACGCACTCCCAAGTATTTAATCAAACATGTAAAATGATTGGTGCTTTCACACGCTATGGACCGACTTTATGCCAAAATGAATTGAAAAATTTTCAATAGAACAATATGAAAAGCACGCTTTTGTATAATACGTGGCGAAAATCGACATGGCCACAAAAAAGAAAATCTCATTTTTAAAAAAAGAAAATTAAGCACTTTTAAAAAAACATCCAATGAAAAAAGCACCTTTAAGGGCTTTTAAATAACAAAATCCCAAAATAAGCACTTTTTAAAAATGCTACGCACCATGAATTAAATTTTTTCATAAAATAAATTGAGAGCACTGAAAATTTTAGAACTAATAATACAATAATAAAAAGTAATAAGTAAATAAAAAAGTAATAAATACAAAAACAATAATTAAGTTCAGTAAAATTTTTAAAATTTATACTATTAGTGGACGGTCCCTTGGTTAAGAATCCAACGTTTAAATATATCAATTAATAATTAACTCTTTTCTTTATTAAATTAAATGAATAAAAAAAAATGAATGAAATTTTGAGGTGATGAACCTTTGCTATTCTTGACTACTCTGGGGCCAACAATTAGTGAATAATCCCTATTCAAAGATTATGGTACTGATCTATGAATAAAATAGCATAAGAAGGCTATCAGCCTGCTATTGACAAAAATGATGGGGCTACCTCAACAATGAAATTAACGAGAGAAATAAAATTTTCGCTCGCAATTAAGGAAAAACATTTGGCAATGTTTAAATAGTCCCCCCGTGACCAGCGAAAAATTAGGGATTTTTCGCTTTGATCTCAGAGGGCGTAAAATGAAGGCTGAAATTGAGAACATGTTGCAAAATGCAGCAGAACTGCACATGAGAGTGCATGAATAAAGCTCAACATAAGCAGACCTGCAAGAATTTCACCAAACACGTAAAAGGATTTGCGGTTTCATACGCTACGGGCCGACGGTATGCCAAAATAGTTGGTCGTTGAATGAATTGTGAAAATGTTAAATAGAAGACTGTGTAAAACACGCTTCTTGCATAATTCGAGGCAAAAATCGACAAGATAAAGACAAAATATGTCACTCTCAAAAGAAAAAAATTAAGCACTTTATAAAAACACTCAATGAAAGAAAGCACTTTTTAAAGGGTTTTTAACAGAGTTCACCCTCGGAATAAAAAAAGGACAGGGGATTTCCATATACAAAAGCACACTTTGAGTTTTGAAAGGGCACTCACTTAATACCGTAAAAATTTACCAAAATGTGTTATATTATGTAATAACAAACTGAGTTTGATCCTTATCAATTTTTAATTTACCCCTTTACTATTTTATGCGTTCATTTCAAAAACTAATCCACACTCATTATTAGTATGAAAGAAAATTTTTTAGTCTATAAAAATAGTTAAAGGCATGCTAAAAGACAATCTCTGTGCAAATTTTTTTTCTTCAAACAAAACTTTAAAAAAAAAAAATTTTTTTTTGATAAAAAGTTTTTAATAACTGGAAAGCTTTTTTCAGTAATTTAAGCTGAAAATTATGAGAAAATAAACATTTAAAGAAGCTTTTTTTTAAAAAAAAGTATAAGTATTCAAAAATAATTTTAAAATTACTTAAATTCATTAATATACTCCTGAAAAAAAAAAGAGAAACTTATATTTAACCAGTTGAAACTAATTCTGACAAAATGAATATTTGTATCAGTAATCAGAATTATTCTATAAACAAAGATAATTTTGCCATTGTTTAATTATCATTTAAACAATGAATTATTTTTAATGAATTATGAACAAAAAGGCTGTGTTTTTTAAAGCCTTATTTTTACAGAAAAAGGCAAATAGGGGGCATCAAAGGGCAGGCAGCCAGCCCTTCAAGAAACGCTTAGGGAGAATACTGCTTTTAATAAACGAGAATCAAAAATAAACACCTTTAAACACTTTTTAAAAAAGCTAAGCACCCTGTATTACTATAACTGTGTATAAGTGAGTTTGATATTTCTATTTCAACTATTCTGTAGCATATTTTAGTAAAGGCTTTGGTCATTATATAGAATGTTGACTGAATATATATGTACATATATATTATAAAAATGTGAGGTATAACAATAAATTTCACTTCCATTTTTAAGCAACGGAAATTAAATAAATTACACCACATTTTTGATGGCTTAAAAATAAAGAATAAAATAATTATGACTAAATTCAAACTTTTATAAAATGAAATTATAATTTAATAAAAATGAAAAATATTTTATAATAAATTTTCTTTTTACCTTGAATATCTTTTGAAGTTTGAGTTCCTATAGACACCTTTTTTACATCAGATGAAGATAATTTTTTCTGCAGGAATAAGAAATATTATCAAAGTTGAAGTAATTTTAATGAAGTAAAGTATTTATAGTTATTTTAAATTCTTATAGTCAGATAGCAGATTAAATTTTGTTGCTATTATTGAGCTGTACCTTGCAAAAACTGAATGTTTTATATAGCTAATATAGAATGACCATCTGTATATGAAATCATACACAGATTGATTGTTAGTCAATGTGAGCTTCTTATATTTTATGGTGAGCTTAAGCTTTTCCAAATTCGCTTGCAAAATAAAAATAATTCCTTGTTTAAACTATTAGAATAAAAATTATATAGACATAGTTTCTAAAGAAGACTTTGCAGCGACATATTTCTTTATGTATTTTTTACCCTAGTAAGATTATAATATAAAATAAACTTAAACCCTGTGCCCCATAAGTTACTTTTTCTAAATAATAAATTAAACTTCACACCAAAAATATTGCTTAGAAATTAACTCCAAATAGGTAAGACTATCCATGCACAAAATATATGGAATTTTAGAAAAATTACAAAAAATAAGAGGTTTTAAACAAATTTAAAAATATATGACAAAAAAAAATAATTTAAAAATACATTTTTCTGTGTTTTCTTTCTATTCAAAAGATGAATTTCAATTCATTTTTTCCCCCAATAAAATCAGTAGAATATATTAATATAACTAGTTAAACAAAACTATAAGTTAAAAGGTATGCATTTAACAGAATTAGTAACCTGGATATCAAAACCGAAAATTTAAGAAAACATCAAAACTAAACTATATATTTAAAAATTTTCCTAATGCCTTACTTGCAAAGAAGGAAAATGTTGTTCTTGTAAATTTTCATTATATTTTAGAAACTCCATAATTGCAGCACTATATAGGCCTTGTTGCTGTAATGATTGGGAGGCTGAAGGTTGGCTTGTTAAAGAAAACCACATAGAAGCGGGTACATACCCACTAAAAAGATATTAATAAACAATAAGAACATTGTTTAAAAAACATTGAAAACACAAAATATTTGAAAAAACATTTTAAGCTAAAGGATTAAAACATTATCAAAAAAACTTATCTTTTTGTTAAATACAGTGAAACCTTATAAAAATAGATATTCACAGGATACAAGTTGTAAAAATAATAATTTTTGTTTCTTTAATATCTAGTAGCATTTATTTGAACATCAAAAGTATAAAGTTAACATTCGAGGTTTAGCAAGTTTGAAAAAATCCACTTGGGTTTTATTAGGTAGGCCCGACTTGAAAAAACCTACTTGAAATGCTAAGAGGGTTTCTTATTAAAAATAATATTTTTATTAAAATTCATTTATGCAGATTTGATTTTGTTTAACTTATTGTGCAGCATAAATTTGTCAAATAGATTTGCATGCTTTATAGGATAATATTTTTAATATTAGTAAAGTAAAAGAAACTGGAATTTATTATTTCATATTACTATTGAAAACTTTAAGCGGGCTTTTTCAAGAAGTAATATTTTAATTAAAATAAATCACATAGAAATTTAAATTATATAGTCAGTAAGGATCAATAGTAGAAAAGTAGTTGTATACTTTAGATGATTAATAAACAGGTTTTTAATAAATAATAGTGGAAGTTGAAGATATATTTTTTTTTTTACCAGTTATAGCACTAAACAGGCTTTTTCAAAGAAATATTAAAAAAATAAAACAAATATTAACACACGTTTAAATAATTTAATACATAGGCATAAATTTTAAAATTGCATTGTTACACACATGTATTAAAATAAACAAACAAATTTTTACAGATATAAAGAGAAGCTGAAATCTTATGACTTTTTGGTATTATCACTATATTTTTTTTCTTAAATAAACTAAACATTTAATCTAACTAAGATTAGACTAACTAAGATAATTTTAAAAAATGTGAAACGTTATATATTTAACAATAAAGAAGATTGAAAGAAATATATATTAGTGATAGTACATTATTTAAACTTATTTTAACTTTGTTATTTGTATTTTATATAAACTTTTGGGATTTATTTCTATTTTTAAGCTTAAACAACACTATTTAATAAATAAAAATATTCACACAGTAAAACTTTAAAGATCAGCGCTAAATGAAAAAACTCAATTTTCCATGGGTTTTTTCAAACCCTGCTAATATTATAATGAACTGCTAATAAATGGAAAAGAAAATATTAAAAAGTGAAACCTACATTTCATGGGTACCAAAGAAGACAATATGGGCAGATCCACTTTTAGTCACTTTAAGGCACTAAAAACAACAAAAAATTATACATTTTCTAAGAAAGTAAATAAATTATTAGAAAAGAAACTAAAATGAATCACTGACAAGTTCCGCTTTAGAAAATAACTATAAAATAAAGGTGGAACAAAAAAAGTAAACAATGGTTTTCAAAAAATAAGTTTAGTAATCATAAGACATCTCACCTTGGCAGGCCAATAAGTGTATCCTTTAACTTTAGCCCATATTACTGAATGCGGTTTGGACTGAAAAAAATAAAATACTAATTTTAATAAAAAGAAACAAAACAGTATGCATGAAATTAAGCATTAAACTTAATGATGTCACTATAATCGAAATTAAATTTTCTTACATTAAAACAACAAAAAAAAAGGTAAAAAAACCCCCCCCAAAATGTTGTGATCGCCTTATTATGATCACTGGTTATCCATTGGTCAAATGCTTTTTCTTTCTGGATTGACTCTGTTAAACGCCACAGCATTTCAAATCATGGATAGCAAAAACTGTCTCAACTGATGTTTGTCGTCGTATCATATCCTGCCTATGTACGTGTTTCAAGACGTCACAAAATACTTCTCCTTCCTCAGCATTCATATTTATATTGAAATCACCGTCAAGCCAGTCATTATATGTTAATAATAAAAAGAATATAAAAATACTATAAATTATTATTATGTAAATACTTTAAAAATGCCTGCTAGTGAAAAGAAAAACATCAGCATAGTGACGTATGAACACTATTTTTACTTTTGAACACAGTTGAGAAGTGCAGACGCCATCAAACCCAGACCAAGACCCATTTTGCCAATGTGCAATTACATCGGTCAATTTTCTTTTTTTAGTAAAAACTAGTTCTTGCCAGTTGATTCCCTCTTTTTTAAGAATTACTAATTTATAAAAATGTAAAATTCAAGTTTGTGTTAGTCAATTGATGAGTAATGATAACTACTGCTTTTGTACTAACTTACTACTAACTTTTACAAAATATAAAAGAAATAAAACTATTCCCCCAAAAAGATGCATCAACTAAACATAAAAAGTTATTTTTAACTAGAAAATATAAAATCTACTGATTATTATGCACTAATACAATAATAAATCTTTAATCAAGGATGATTGTGAACCCAAAAATCCTGAAAATTTCTTGAGTAAAATCATTAATGAAGCAGTTCAAAAAATTAATTGTTGAATGAATAATTAAATCTTTATAAATTTAAATCATTGATATTTTCATAACGGGAAATTCGAAATAAATTATATGCAGTATAATTTAAATTAATAATGATGTTAAAGTTTACTCTTATCTCTAACCACATTTATTATTCTACCAGAAAAAATATTTACAAATGTCAAGTATAAATTCCTGTTCTAATATTTTTAAATAAAATATACAACAGTTTTTATATATAAATGTGATAGACGATTTCTCGAAACTTCTGGACCTTGGACTACCGGAAATTTCGGGATAGCGGTTAGCGAAAAATCCTGACTCTTTCCAAAGCACAATCATCTCTGTTTAATTTTGGTATTCAATCTTTTATGATGGTAAAAAAAAGTTAAAAAGTTTAGGAGATTGTTCTGTTTACTCATTTCAAGTTAGAAAAAAAAAGAAGGGCTGATGATTGATTCAATTTAGGACTTTATTCACTTATAGTGGTTTTGAATAATAATTGAATTGAATACATTACACATGTTAAGGAAAAGAAAGTTCCTTCATCCACTGCATTTGAATTTCTATAAAAATAACAGTCTGTACAAGCTTCTAAACTAGATAACTCTTTGTGCAATTGTTTTACAAGATGCTCAGCACCAACAGCATATTTTGATTTATCTAAAAATAAGAAAAATTATTGTCAAAGTATTACATAATAAATTCCCTCGTGTCATGTAAAATACACATTGAGATTTACTTAACATTTCTTTTAATACAATTATGAAATAAGATTTTGCAATACCTTCATAAAATTCTATTTCCGAATCCAAATTAATCCTCTCAAAAAAGAATAAAATTAGCAGCTTTTTAGCCAGGGTTCAAAGGTAGTCATTAGGTATAATGGGCACCAAAAATTTTTAATTGTATGCACAGCTTCTAAAACACATTTTCTCCAGTGACTCGACGACTGCTCGAGCAACATAATGAATGGTAAGTTAAGAAACATCACACACTTGGAGTCTATGCACTTGTTGAATTTCGTTAACCCTCTTCCAAAATCGTATTTCTGAATTTCTTTTGTGTGGAGTAGAGCATTTTCATTCTTTAGCATTTTTTCATTTTAAACACATGTATGTGAACTCGGAAGATGATACAAGTTATTTCTGGATAAGATTTGGAAAAAGAGAGAGAGAGAGAGAAAGAAAGAAAGGAAAAAAAGAGGTAATAAATTACTTCTAATTTTTTATCAATAAATTTAATATAAGGTGTTGCGTATGTATTTAAAAATAAATAAATAAAAAAATAAAGATAAGTTTATGTGCTTATGCATGCATCTTAAGAATATTCATACTTAGAAAAATTTCTATTACTGTTTTCTTAAAAAAAAAAAAAAATACTTTTGCATNNAAAAAAAAAAAGATAAATATTGTGATTAAAAATATAATTTTAAAATTATGCCTTGCTGATCCATTTCGACAGCTGAAAAAAAATAATATTTTGATGCCATTGAAGTTCGACCGTCACATTTCTTAAATAGTTTTAAACAAAACAATATTTTTAAAATTGTTCAGGACTCTCTGATAAAACACAGTTACTTAATGACACACAGATCTAAAAACAAAGAATCATAATAAGTTGAAGAGAAAATTAGTTAAATAACAAAATATGTTCATTTAACCTCAGTCATATATATTTGCTGTTATGCCTACAATAATGAATCATTAATATATTTTTTAATTGATCCAACAATTCTTCACATCGTTTCAGACATCGAAAATTCTATAATTTAGGCTGATGTCCTCCTTTGAAAAAAGTTGTGTACCATTATATTAAACAAAGTAAAGATTTAATAAAACAAAAAAAATAAATAAATTACAATGTGTCATGATCATTAAGATAAAAACTTAAAATTAGAGTTGGAACATTTCAAGCATGAAAAATTTTTATGCCCTGTGGCAGAACTTTTTCGAGCTATCTGTAACAAAACTGTCTTGCACGAATATCTTTCTGCAAGATATTTTTAATAATAACAAACATATATGTCACTAATTTAAAATAATTATTTTAAAAAATTTTGTTAACAAAAGCGCTGTGTTGTAGATATATAATATTTTTAATTGAACATGTAATAATTTTTCATTTTAATTTTATGGGTGATATTCTCGCATTTTATTGAAGGGGAGGGGAAGTACAAATTATTTCCTTCTTCACATTTTGTAAATAATCATCACAATAAAAAAATATTTAAAAATCTCTAAATCTGTTGTAGAAAAAAAAAAAGAAAGATCGAAGACGAAATCATGCGAATTGGAAGCCTCAAAAAGAGGTAATCCAAATGTATAATGAACAATTGTAATATCGGATTTAAAAGCTATTGAGAAAACTGCCAAAAATTCGATAGAATCATTGCCTTCAAAAGTAAAAACTCAAATGCACAATTTGAATTTTCCATATTGTGTGAAATATATTGAGGTATTTAAAAACCACGTGAAAATCAATATCAATGACTGCCGAAAATACAAACTCTTCAATAGAAAAATCTTTCTGCAAGAACTCTAACGTTCTGCGATAATATTGCTGCGATTCTGCCAAGTTTTTTTTTTAATGTAGTGCAGGAATGGGGGGGGGGGGGTTTTTATAAANGGGGGGGAAGTATTTTATAAAATTTCACTTTTTTAGCTCAACTTTGGAAAGAAGAAAGCAGAGATTTGAATGCACATTTTGTATTTCAATTTAGAGTCTGCAATATTCCGGCTAAAGATATTGTTTAAACTCTATTTAATTTTTCACCAGTAAGGATGTTCAAGTAAGCAAAAACCATTTAATTTTATGTAATTTTTTTTTAATTGTTTCCAAAATGAATTGAGCTGAACAATTATTTTCAACATTAATCTTAAGCACATATCACTCAATACCTTGTTACAAAATTTTATTCTTTTCCCTGAAATGTGATGATTACCTGAAGACATATATGTTGATAGATTTATTTTATAATCACTTTATAAAAACTATATAAATGCAAAGTCTTACCTCCATATATTATACAGCTGTTGTGATACAACCACTTGAAATCTGTTAAGAAATCTATGGGCTTCTTGTAGGAGTTTGATATTAACTCCTATATATATAAAAAAATAATAATAATTCTAAAGTGCACTAGAAAATTCAGAAGTTGAATTTGCAAGAAAAATAAGTTTATTTGAGTTATGCTGAAAAACAGTATATCATTAGTACTAAGTTCTTAAGATAATGAAAGGAGTCAACTCAAGATTTAACTCTTGTAATTGTGATAATAATTATTGATAAGTGATAAACAAGATTTTTTTTTATACTTAATATTTAATTGGTTAAAAACAATTAAATTTTTTGGTTAAGTAAGTAACAAGTTAATTTTTTGGTTAAAAGTTGTAGTTTAATGGCTACAACTCTTAAATTTCCTTAAGTAATGTGACATATTTCCAAGCTTCTTACTCTATTTTCCTACCCCATCCTATCTTGAAACTCTTTGGAAAACTAAATTTTGATGCAATAAAGTGGTAAATCCAAACACACAATTCATTTCAAATACCAATTAAATAACAAAAAACAAATTAATAAAAACATTTTCTCAAATATTTCACGCAGAAAAATAAATATTTTTGGAAATTTTAATTTGAGAATTTCTACAAACTGATCCTCACTTCCTATTCTAAACCAGAGAGAATTATCATCACCACTAATGGCTTGACAGCCCAGGGTGGGCCTTGGCCTTCTCAAGAAGTTCTTTTCAGGCTAACCTTTTTCCTGCTAGTGTTTTCCAGCTCTTAAGACCAAAAGGTCTTTTTCTAAACCATCTATCCATCTTAAATTTGGCCTGCCTCTTTACAAATGGTCTGGCATTGAAAACTTTTTTTGTGTCGTCCATTCTGATAATGTGGTCTGCCCATTTTATTCTTTGTTGTTTAATAATGGGTGTTATTGAAGCTTGTTTTAATACAGTAGTGAATTATATGAATATCAATTATCTATTAACTTGGATGAGCGTGGGGTGAAAGTAAAAAGGAGGAAATACGAATAAAGTAAAAAAAATATAATAAATATGTGGAAGGTACAATATTCAGAAATTCAACAAAAAAGGATGATTAATCAAATTTAAAGACGCCATGAAAGTTTACCAACACACATAAATTATTTAGAAAACCTATTATTCATATATTATTGTTTTCATATAGTGTTGTTCTTGTGGAAAAACTCAATTGCCATTTTCTTCTCAGTTGTAAATACATACATGGCTGTTTGGAGTACACATCCAACATATTTGTTGGATGTGTACTTTGTTTTGAATTTCAGATCTCAACTATTCGCTGAATATGTAAGCGGTCGTCTGCTAAGAAAAAGCAATGATCATTTTGTGATGGAATATGGGCAGTCTCACAGTGGACTGATCGTTAAGACACAGTTCCCATCAGATCACTGAAGTCAAGCATCACTGGCTGCGGTCAGTGTGCGGGTGGGTGACCACTTGGATCAGTCTGCGTAGGGACCGAGGGTGTGCGGCATTGGTCCTCGTTAAACGGTGCTATCGTAAAGTGCTCGACTTCGCGATTAGGTCGTCGGGCTACTGAAGCGGGGGTGCCATCCCCTCCGCAGAGGATCAAAATTGTGATGGCATGTCTTCGGATCATCCTCCGGGATGTTTCCCAGACCGTCGCCAATAGTCCATTGTGCAGCTCTAGTGCAACGTAAATGAATAACATTAACAACAGGAAATATTATATTCAACTTATTTTAAAAGTATTATTTCTAATCATTCTCTTTTAGACATTTTCTTCACATAAAAATTACTCACAATTTTAAAATAAATGCTCCTTATCAGCTTGTAATTTGTTCTATTCGATTGAGTGTAAAAAAAGAATAAAAATTGGTACATAACATTAAATTTCTAATTTATTAAACGATTGTTGATTCTTGATTACATTGATTACAAAATATTAAAATAACTATTTTTTAAGAAACTTTGCTGTGATTGACAATAACGTCCTTTTCAGAATCAGCGTCAAAAATTTAAAAAAAGCTATTAGTTTCATGAAGTCTGACAAAAAGTTTAAAAATATAGACTTGGTTTATAGAGTTTAAAGATTTGTAAAAAAACAAAGAAAGAAATCTGATGTATAATAAGTGTTCATAATACCAGAGATGGGAAGTGGGACACATCAATACGAAACAGCAAATTCTGAGATTTATAGCAAAATTACAACAAATTGTAGCAGCAAAATTAAGATTTTGTTTAAAATACAATATATATATATATACAGTCAAACCCCGTTATAGTGAACCTTCAAGAGACCGGAATTTCTGTTCACTATAGCCGGGAGTTCACTATATCCGTTACACAGACAATTTAACTAATGATTCCCAAACTCCTCCCTTTTATCATACAATATTCAAATAAATGACTGAAAAATATTATGTAGTAGCAAAAAATGTGTTATTTTTTTATTACTCTTCGTCTTGCGTACAAAAAAAAAATTAAAAAAATAGTAATCTTTAGCTGATCAGCAATACTTAACAGATTTGGAAACACTTCCCGACTCCCAAATAATTTTTCCTGAATTTCTGTTATTCCGCCTTTTAAACCCGTCTGACCTGCTATTCGAGCACATAAAAGTAGTTTCACAAAATCACTTAGCAAATTTATCGACATTTGTCCAGATACTGGAAGATTGTGGCTTCTTGGAATGCTGAACCACTTCAGTAGTGCTTCTTCAACATTGATCTTCCTTGTGATCTGCTTTTCTCAACTTTTTTCTGACATTTAAATTTTTTTCATGAGCAGAAATTGTTAATTGCCCATTTTTCCATATGTTACAAACTGTAGATTTAGATAATTTATATTCCCTGCAAATATCAGCTTGAGTACATCCATTTTAAATTTTTCTGACTATGCCCATTTTATCATCAATGGAGAACATTTTGCGTTTACTGCTCGCCATAGTTAAATTTGAGACACTTGTTTGCAGGCTTTCTTTAACTGCACTGAGAGCAAAAAGGAGTTGAAATGAGGGCCTTATCAACACATATTAGTGTCCAACTCTTTGACCAATAATGAATAATTACTCATTCCCTCTGACAGAAAATGCATATTGATCCCACTGACACCTTACAGGTGCATCATCTGCCTGGGTTGTAAGCATCTGCTTGGTTTGTTTAGGGATGAGAAAGTGAGACAAAAGAAGCAAACAAGAAAAAATGCTTATCGCTACACTCCCCTCTATAGATAGATTTAAAAATCGGTATATGTATTTACTTTGAAGTAGACATTTCAAAATTATTACAAAAAAACAAAAAAAAAAATGAGGAAAAAAATCGGTCGAAGACAGAATAAAGTTCATTATATCCAACTTCTTCACCTTTTTGGTTCACTATATCCACAAAAAATAACATTATACGTGCATAGCAAAGCACGGGACCGAACATTTTGTTCACTATATCGGGGAGTTCACTATAGCGGGGTTTGACTGTATATAAAATTCAATTCAATTCTTACTTAGGTCAACAAAGAAATTTTAATTACTTTTTATTAAATAATTATAAGTTGAAAAAACTAACATAAATTGTCCTCCACTATAAGTTTAAAAATTAGTATTTGAGGATGAATAAAAAAGTATTTTATGAACGATTGAACAAGAGTGTGAACTATTAGTAGGAATTGAAAAATGACATTATAGCAAAATTTATTTGAAATTTTAGTGGTTGAGTTTTAAGTTTAAGTAATTAAAAATATTTAAAAGTAACAGGAAGATAAATTATTCAATCAAACGCAGTCAATCATAAAATAGGCAGTGAAATACTGAAGAATAAGATAAAAGTAAAAACAAGAATATACAAATGTATATAATTTCTAATGTATGCATTACAGGGTTCATCCTTGCCCGAAATAAGGGCAAGGTGCTAGAAACTAAAAATGACTCTAAATTGCCTCCAAAAAAGGAATTGCATTAAAAATATTTGCTTAGTTTTGCATTTAGTTACATAGAAATATTTGATTAGTTATCATTAAAAAAAATAGTATTTTTAAAGAGAAAAAGCTTAATTTAATAAGACCTCAGTTAAATTCATGCATGCTATAAATCAGTTTTTAAATTGCCCACAATTTTAAAATTTTGAAAATAATGTCGAAACGATTGAAAGAGAAAAAAAGACATATAACTGTAATAACTGCCGAAAATGTGATAAAAAGTAATTGCACATTTAATATGGAATCGTACCGAATAAAACACGCAAAAAGTGATAACTTTACTAAAATACAAAATTCAGCAGCTGTAACATCACATTAATTACATTAAAATTGGAAAAATGATGTGAAAAATCATAGCTGACGAAAAATATTACAGGGTCCCCACTCAATTTCCTAAAAAAAAAAATTCAAGGACTTTTCAACGACTTTCAAGGACCTATTCGATATTATTGTTATATGTTAAAGTACATGTCAACCAGATTTTACAATTACGTAGAAGCAGAAATTGACTTATTGAAGCACAATGCTTATTTGACAACAACAAAAAAAATATTTATTAAATTTATCAGCTAATAATACAAATGGTTGATAGTTACATTGTTGTTTCAAATCACTTTGAAAAATACCAATTGACAAAAAAAAAAAAAAAAACCAACATAGGATACTAGCCAACATTTGAAAACTAGCACTAGTGAAACTTTTCATGAAAAATTTAATGAAGTGAATTAGAATTAATAAAACTGAATGAATGTATAATGCATATTACATTAAGCAAGCATAGTAAATAATTGATAAAGTTTGTGTAATTGCACGGTTATTAAAATATAAATACTTGTTTTTAATATGTTGGATCAAATTTTAGGTTACAGAAAATGTCAATAATTAGATAAATTATGAAAATAAACCCATTTAACACATCTGTTTCAATTTTAATATAAAATTTTCTATTTTGTTACTTCAGAATATCACTAATGTATTTTGAACATAATAAAATCTATTGTAGAACAATATTTTACAGATAACTACTAATTAAGACTTACCAAGCTTTATTTTCTTTAAAATATATCCATAAAATGCAAATTTTGCGAGTATACCTAATTTTCACAAAGCGTAATTTTAAATTGCATTTATACAAAATTTAGATATACTACATGTAAACCAAAACGCAAAAACTAACAAAACATAAATCACAATGTGAATCGCAATGCGTGATTTGTAAACTTCTAGAAAGAGAATTGTGAGTCATGATTCTGAAATTACTTAAATACGTATCACGTTATATGATTCAGAAATAACTTTTCATGATGTGTGATTTATAAAATACCTTAAATTGAATTCTGATGAGTAATTTGCAAATCACTTTAAAGTAATATTTGATATGTGATTCATTCATCACTTTCAGTTAAACCGCAATTTGTAGAACATTTTATATGAATTCTGATCCGTAAATCAAGAATCAGCTTAATGTGAATCACGATGTTTATTCCTGATCAATGAAACCTGTAGAACTAAATTTTATTTATTAGCAGTAAAAACTAAATGTAAAAATTTGATTATAAATGATAAAACATTAATTATCCTTCATACATAAATTAAAAGAACAGATAGGATAACAATATTAACCAGTCATAATAATGAATTTAACACATTGAACATATTTCTAAATCAATTAAACACTATATATCATTCAAAAACTATGACTAAAGAACCTAAAATTTGCTAGAAATTTCAGCTTTCAAAACATCAGAGAGATGAACAATAATCTGGTCTGAAAAATCTAGGAGAGAAAAGTTTTGCATCCTCTTTAACCCCTTTTCACTTCAAGCATTAAAAATTGCATCGATCAGAAATTCTATAAGTTACCTTTGAATTCATTTAAATTTTTTTTATTACTTTTTTGTAAGAAAAATTAGCAGTATTTAATTCCTAAAAAATCAAGATCTTTTTAAGTACCCTATGGCAGAATTCAAGGACTTTCAAGTACCGTGGGAACCCTGCATTATGCAGGATCGACAAGGATTTACGATAAAATCGCTGCGAATGGAGCGAGCTCGTCAAAAAGTTACGCTTAAAATTAAAACATAAGCTTGTGAAAATGCTATTGAACATAACAAAATATCACAATAAGAAAAAACAAAGAGAAATGGTGAAGAAAAAAAAAGAGAAAGGAAAATGGCAACGAAATTACGACAGCGAGTTAGGGATCAAACGCAATAAAGAGTGATAAATTAAATTTTAAATTCACGTGTAATATAACATAATAAAAAAATCAGAGTTCGGCGAATAAAGAAAGAAAAAGATCACCAAGAAATGTGCAATTATATTGGTATCACAAATCAAATGTGTCAAAAATTAATAACTTAAATTCCAGCATTGTAAAAACATTTTATTAAAAATATTGAAATTTGAAAAAATTATGAGAAAAGTGCAGGAAAAAAAAGAAGATAAATAACAGACGAAAATTCATCAAAAACGTCAAAAATTACGATGGAATCATCACAAGTCAAACTTAGTACTAGATATATCTGGATTTGAAAAACTGTGAAAAGAACCGAAAAAATGATAATTAACGATGATTGAAAGGCACAAAATTTTACTTAAAAAATATAAAAAGGTGGAAAAATCTCTACCCTGTATTAAGCTACTAAATACTATTCTGGGGTCGCATTCATTTCATCGACAATCACTTCATCGACACACCATTTCATCGACNCGATGAAATGAACCAAACCCACTATTCTGTTACAATTCTAAACTACATTAACGTGCTTTGTGTATTTTAAAATACATTTAAAGTTGATACAAAGCTCACATTTTTAAAGATTCAAATATTTTTTTATACCCTATCAAACATTAATGAAAGATATTATAATAGCTACGGCTCTAAAACGAATTTCCATAAATTGATCAAAAAATATAACAAATTATTAATAAAAGATTTTTAGTATCAACGTTCTTCCCAAGTTAACATGGGAGCATAAACTAAACAAATGCTAATAGTTCAGTATTCATTAAGGTTCTGCAATTGATAAATACTCAGTCAGTAAATATAAAAGGTAATCAAATGTAGATGCAAAGATACTTGAGAAACAAATCAATAATTTCAGAAATATTTTGAACACTTCAATATTTTCAACATAAACACAGTGAAACTTTAAATACCTGACAGTAATAGTTTATGTCGACTATTTTGTAAAGTTTCCCGTTATTGTCGTGCTCTGGCCAGTTACGAAATGTCTCCTGTTAAAAATAGAAAACAAATTTGGTTTAGAATGAGCATACTTGTACAATCCATTAAATTATGCATTTGTAGATTATATAACAAGTTTAAAAAGAATAACTATCACTTTCATTTGAAATAATATTAGCACAACCCAGGTTTGGAGAGGGTTTTTTGCCAGGACAATGGCGAAAACCTAGTAAAAACCGGCAAAAACCAAATTATCTAAATTGCTGATAAAATATTATTACGAAATACTTGAAACAAATTTAAATGAATCATAAGGAATAATAATTTTGATACATTACATGAGAAAATTAATTTTAAAATATTAATAAAAGTGTAATAATTTTTAAAAGATAGAAAGTTTTTGACCTCTTTTCATTTTAGAATCCTTAAATAAATGTTTTTTTACAAATTGTATTTTTTTTACTTCCTCATAATAACTTTTGGTATGTATTATTTTACATTGTATCACTTCTACACTATATTTAAAGAGAGACATAAGAAAGCTAAGATGGATAAGCAAATTTAAAAAATTGCATTGATACTTGTATATTTTAATTAACGACACATGTTGATAGATATTTTATGTTTCAAATTATAGTTATATTAATGTAAAATAAGTTCATTTCACTGGAAAAAAGAGAATAATCGCAAATTTTCCAATCAACAATGTTTTAAACTACTAAAATACATTATGATTTAATTATGGAATAATAATTTTGTTAATTTTTTTTTTAATTATATATTTTTATAGAATATATTTAAATTTTAGGAATAATTTTGTATCAAAAATGTGTTTTTGCCCCCTAATAATGGAAAATATAGGTTTTTGCTATCCTACTTGGCAAAAACCTGTTTTTGCCAGGACTGTTTTTAGCGTGGTTTTTTCCACCTGTGGCAAAATCTTGCCAACCCTGGCACAACCAGTGATGTAACTTTGTCCCCCGGGGCAATAATGTTTTGGCCTTTTTAAAAATTTTCTGTTCTTGATATCATTTTAGCTATTTATGTATCATGCTACTTATGAAAAACAAGCTATTTGTTCACATATAAATTGGATTACAAAATATTGTAAGTTTTCCACATGGCAAAATCCTGAGTGAATTAAATTTTTTAAAAAAAACCCGATTTCTCAGGAACTCCTCAACCCATTTCGTTTTGTAATTTTTCATGTGGAATTAAGATGCTTTAAAATGAGGCTAAAAACCTTACACTTTTCAGACAATTATTAAATAAATAAATATTTACTAAAAGTTATTTTTTTGCCTGGAATTATCTTTAGATAATCAGGGGTCTGTCCAGGCCGAATTTACTATGCGGTACCTTCACAAATTCAACTTTAGGAAAATATTTTTTCCTAAAATTTCATTTTTGCATCCCTTAAGAAACGATAAATCCATATTTTTGTGTTGATAAATATAATTTTTCACAAATTATGTCCAAATTTTCACAAAACAGGTACCTCTCAGAAAAACCTAGACAGACCCCTGATAATAGAATTTTATAATTGTGTGCAAAATTTTGCAATTCTCTTAAAAAAGCTCTCGAGCTATGGCAAAAAATAAAATTAACATTTGGGGTTCCAATTCCTCACCTGACCAAATCATTGGGACCCTATTTCACATATTACCCCCAATACTACGGGGGGTTAGAAAATCTGTTGAATAAAAGTTACGTAGAGAAAGTATCTTTTTGTGCCACATTAAAATAAAATATTGTATGCACCAATTTATTAGCGTACTTGAGGTCTGGGGCCTCAACATTTCCAAAATCTAGTGGAATCACAAAAAGTATTCTTCTTTCACTTTATAAAGTCATCTCATAACTTATTGTTGCAACAGTTTAGGATAAAGATATATAGCTACTGTAATATAATTATCAAGTTATATTTCCAATCAGAATAATATTCCACTACGTAAAATTTTGTACAGCCAATGCATGCAATTAAAATAATAAATACGGAAAATTTTAAAGCAGTAGTAAAACTTTTTGCACCGTAAGTAAATAAGACAAAAAGTATTTAACAAGTTTGCACAGCAACTAAATATAAAATACAAATTTAAAATTTTATTCCAAAATTGTAAATACATTTCTGTATAAATAATTTTCCATTTGGATTAACTTTTAATTTTAACTGTTTGCAAGGCCCAGGGCCCCACTTAGCCTGATTGGGGTCGGGGACAAAAACTTCTTTGGGGGGTCCTTCTGCTTCACTAATGAAGAACCGATCTTTACGGAGGTATTTAAATTTTTCACCTCATATAACAAGAAAATTGACTAGAATCTCCAATGGTCAGACGAAATATCGTCTTGCCCACTTTTGAGATTTTCTGACAATTCTATGTCCATCATGCCGAATGCAGTTTTCTGATTGTTAACTTTGCCATCGAGCTGCAAAAAATTCATATCCTTGCTGACATCAGGGTGGAATCTAGCTAAATTTTCGCAATGACGATGGCTCTACGAAGCAGATCAGAGGCGCGTATTTTTGTAAGCATATCGCATTTTGCGCTGTGTAAAAATACAGGCTTTGGATTGGCCCAATGTGTCCATCGTCATTGCGAAAATTTAGCTGAATTCCGCCCTAGAAAGCCATGGATTTACAAAATATAGATATTTTGTGTTCATACAACAGATTAATGAAGAAGCTAACATAAAACTGACAGATTTTGCACAGTACTGATATTTTGTTTAAAAAAAGTTCATTAAAGAAGGAAACCTAAAATAAACTTTCTATTCGATTTTGGGACCCCTCTGATGTGGAGCCAGGGGCAACCGCCTTTGGAAATGCCATTAAAACTCACTTTTAGCTGTTTCTTTTTGTCCAGAACTCTGTCAATTGAATACATTAAGAGCTCTTTCAATCTAGTACAGGAAAAACTCTCCTTATCACCAATTATGGAATCCTGCTGACATTCTGTACAAGCACCTTCACTATCAAAAAAAGTAGGACTTCTTATACATTTGGCATGATAAACTCTAGGGCACTGAGAGCAACCTTTCCCCTGCTTTGATAAAGTATGGCAAATCCAACAAAATTTGTCAACCTGAAATAAAAGAGATATTTAGACATACAAAATTTTTCATAATATTGACATGCTTTTACAGGGTGCATAGCCAAATCTTTTCACAAAAAATAAGCACTTTTTAAGCACTCAAAAAATATTTTTAAGTACTATATACATTAACAAAATAATTTTCAAAGACTCTACATGATCATGATAAAATAACTCATTTCTGACAAAGAACACTTTTTCTTGATTATATTAGCCATTACAAAATGATCAAGAGAAATTTTTGGTGAAATATCAGAGGGACGAAAACAAAGCCTGAAATTGAGAATATTTTTTGCAAAATGTAGCAGAGTGACACACGAGAGTGCAATAGTCTCACCGAACCCAGTTCAGTAGACGCATATGCGGACAGTATTTCATCAAACATGTAAAATGATGGGTGCTCTCAAATGCTATGGACAGGCGTTACGTTGAAATAGGTTGTGGGTGGATGAATTGTGAAAATGTTGAATAGAACAGTATGAAAACTATGCTTTTTGCATAATTTGTGGCAAAAATCAAGAGGGTAGGTAAGAAAAGTCTTATTTTGGAAAAGGAAAAAAACTCTTCAAAAACGCAAAATGGAAAAAGCACCTTTCAAAAATGCTACGCAATCTGTATAACACTCAGCATTAAAATAATAATTCTTAGTGATTAATTTTATTTGTAAGAATCTTAGTGATTAATTTTATTTTTAAGAGTCTACGTATTCAATGAACAAATGCTTTGGCTCCCTTGCATATGGACATTCCTATCAGAGTTCAGTTCATAACAGCCAAATTACTTTTCATCAGAAAGCGCCCTAAGTAAAAAATAGCATTTTTTACTTTCTCCCTTTGCAAAAAAATATTTTTTAACTGTTTCTATATAATCCACATTCTAGTTGCCCAATTGTAATAAAACAGGAGACTTGACGGGCAAGCATAATGACTGTTCTTAATATAGATTTCAAAGCTGTTATCAAATATGAAGTGGAAAAAGTATCCATAGGTAGCTGCAAATTAATATTTAAACAAGGAAAAAAATATACCTTTTTTGATATAACTTTCCAAAACTAGACCTAAGAAACAAAATCTAAGTTTCGCTAAAATTTGCACTTTTTGTTAGTGCTTATTAAAATTAAAACGTCTTTCTCTTCTGAAATCAATAACATGAGAAATTAACTATTTTATTGTACATTAGAAAAGAAGGAGAATAGATAAAAAATAAATTTGTTGAATAATTTAATCAACTGATTAATATTAAACATGAATGAACATTTAACCAGATTTTTCAGACTGAGGACATTTAACTCAATAATTAACCAAATCAATCTTTATGCAACTTAAATTAAATTAAACTAAACTCAGAGATCGACGGCTCGTAGAGGGCAAAGGCCTACTGTGCCCATTTCAGTTTTCTTGACCATTGGGATGCAAGAGCAGATGTTCCGCTTGGGCGATCAACTCAATGCGAATCCTCCAATGTTTAGTTCCCAACAACGCTCGGTACTAATTTTATCGACCCACCAAAGGGACGAGAGGTCGAGTCGACCTCGGCCGGCTCGAGGACCAGTAGCACGACAGCACAACCACTCAGCCACATAAATTAAAATTAAACAAAATATTAAGATATAATGCATAAACATGCAAGGTAAATAAAAAATAAAAACAATAAAAAAAAGGCTTTCTTTTTTTAGATTTGTTCATTAATAAATATTACAGATAAGTTAATTCAAAACTTTTTTTTGTAGGAGATAAAAAAAAAATACTTTTCACCAGAATAAGCAAAAAAAATTTTTTTTTAATTTATAACAAAAATATAAGGTAAATTTATGCATAATTTAATTAAGTAACTCAGTAATTTTTCTTTCTTCCTTTAACTAACAAAAAATTATCTTCATTAATCGCAAAAAATAATAAAGTAAACTAAACATGGGGAATATTTACATAATCACGTGAGCCAAAATAGTATTAAAATTTAGAGGAAGCAACTAAACATCTAAGTTACCAGTAATAAAAAATTTTTGGTGCGTTGGCATGAATAGAATACAATATCAAAAAATCCTCCAACAATGAATTAAATAAGCATAAATGATTTACCTTATTAATGTGCATCTTTCCTGAAGGTAAATTTCCTGTTTGATTCTGTTTCAAACACTTTTGCTTTTCTATAAGAAATAAATGAGTAGAATTAAGAGAAACAATACATTATGGAAACAATGAACATTAACAAAAAATACAAATAAAATGTTTTAAAACAGTGAATTTTCAGATATCTTTGAAAAAAAAAAATAGGAGTATAGTACTTCTTTAAAAACAATATAACTTAAGTAGAAAGAAAATAGCTTTGATATCTATGAATAGCATTAAAGCACCAGAAATTTCCCCATAAAAGGTACAAAACCAAGAAGATTTTATAAAACGATATAATTTTATGTAAATTATTATACACACATTAAATAAGTACTTTATATACATACATTATGTAAATTATCATACACCTGCCAGGGGTCTGTCTAGGGTATATTTACTACCGTTTAGCGGTACCTTCACAAAGTCAACTTTAGGAAAAACGGTAGTTTCACAAAATACTTTTAATAAAGTAAGTTCGCATGCAAACCCCCTTCTCCTTGCAATCTAGGTAAAAGATGAGCTTTTTTTGCCAGATGTCTTTTACGAAAAGGTAGCACATGTTTGGTCAGACTGTTCAATCCAACTGTTCGCTGACGCCATATCAAAGCGAACTTAGCCGAGTTTTATAAAATGAAACGAGAGTCTCCCTTTGTAAACTTTACAGAAAGTCAAAATTCGAACATTATTCTAAACATTCGAACACTATCTTAAACACTATTGTAAATTTATTCTAACTGATCTTTATTTTTTATGAAACATTTCTTTTCTCAGTGAAACTTTTTTTTGTATGATGTTCTTTCTTTCATTTTTTGAAAGAACAGGATAAAAACATTTCATATCTTAATAAAATCTGACTATGAGTAGGGATTTTGTTACAAATTCAGATATTCCGAACATCGGAACACTGTAAAATTGGGGGGAGGGTATATTCCATTTTAAAAATGTGATTTTTTGGCAATCTAAATCCATGACTTTCCATGATTCTTTTTTAAGAGTAGTTAAAATCATGACATTTCATGACAAATTTTGTTCAATACCGAAATCCATGACTTTCCAGGTGCGCAGATACCCTGTAAATTTCTCCATGAAAAAATTCCCCATTATTTCTGATCCATCATTTTAGCTATTAAAAGATGTGAGTAGTTTTTTTTACACCTTTATTCTGACAGCATTATAGTATTTTTGCTAGTATTTATAGCATCTCTTTTCCCTATATATATATATTTAATAAATCAATTATTGATAACAAGGTAAAAATTATTTTAAAAAATATCATTTTCGTTTTAATTAAAAGTATTTAATTTTCAGAAAATATGTCACTAAGTTTACTGATAAAAATATTTAATGTTTAGAACATCAATTTTAAGATAAAAATTATCATATTTGTCACCAACATGTGTGCAACCCTTCACTCACTCAAAAAGATTGTGCACCCCTAAATTTTAGTTGCATTTTTTTAAATTTTAATTGTCAATGAAAAGCTGAGTAACAAAATGATTTTGAATAAGAATTTTTCATGAGCTTTAACAATAGCTTGAAAATATACAAAAATTGGAAGAAAACAATCAAATTTGGAACTAGACTAAACATATCAAAATGTTCCACGAGGATTTATAAGGATAGCAATGACACATTTAAGCATACCAAGAGCAAAATATTCCATGCTCAGATGCATCATATAATTCAAGAGGTAAAAGTATACATGGTCAAACATCTTAAGTACATATTGGATTGAAAAAAAAAAAAAAACATTTAAAGATTAATCCTTAGCCTTACAGGGATAGACTGAGGAATATATTAAAATATTTCTTTGCACATAAAAGAAAGCACAAAACTAACCTTTGTCTTTAGTTATCCACTCCTTACTATTTAATCTAAAAAATTAACAAACGAAATTAGTATAATACAATAACTTTAAATACACACTCTTTTAAAAAAGTTGAATTTTGTTGCACTGATTTTAATAGACATTAAAGATTTTGAAAATAAATGGAAGAATAGAGAAAGTATAGTTTAAACTAGAAAAATTACAGAATCATATTGCCTTCTAATTTTTTAAAGAGGCATAAAAAATATTCGGCCACCATTCGGGCCCTTAGGCCAAATATCTTTTGGAAAATATCTACCAACAAATTTTCTTTGAATTTAAATAGGTTTAATAAAGAATAGTCTAAAATCATATTTTTAACGATACATTATTAGAAATAGTTTTCAGATGCATTTCTCAAGTTCTAAAAAATCATGTGCTTGCACAAAAGTTTTTTTATTTGCAAATTTATGCTTTGGAAGACAAATGGAAAAATTACTGCTGCTTTTTTTAAAAATTATATTCGAGCAAGTCTATTTAGTTGTTTTTTTCTTGTTGTTTATTAAAATAACCAGCAACATAGATTACTGTGATTTTAAATGTTAAAGTTTTGTTTTAAGAACAATTGTTTTTTGTTTTACAATTGCGTTTTTTATTACGATACAACATTTTTGAAAATGCAGTTCGATTAAACTTTATTATTTTATCATCACTTTTTTATAAAAACACAGCATTTTGTCTTTTAAAAACCAAAAAATGGCTTTTGTTTTTGCTACCATCGAGGTTTTTTTTAAAAAAGAAAGAAAAACTTAACTATGTTTTTATAATGATGTTTGAGAGTGTTTCTACAAGGCTTCATTCTTTTCCTTTTCCTGAAAAAACAGCTATTGGAAAACTAAGATGTTCAGTTTTAAAATTTTCTATCAAGAATTAAAACAAATTTTTATTTTTTCTATTCCTCTTTTCTATCTACATATTACTTTGTTTTTATGAGAGTTTTTAAGATAGCACAGCATTTTTAAAATGTGTTTTTGATACACTATATTTCTTTCTACTATTTAATTCTGCTTTATAGATGTAGGTACCTTTTTCTGAAAAATATCACTTTGGTTTGAAAATTATTTTGGAAAGCATTAAAGGTCTGATTCGAGAGGATATTTTTTCCTATTACTATCTTTTTCTCAGTCTAACAACTTTTTACTTAACATAAACAAGTTTTTATTTTTACTACTACTATAAACAAGTTACTACAAGGGATTACTATAAACAAAATTTACGATATGTAATTATTATTTTTACCCGTAAATACTAACAATCAAACAACTCTTTCCTGTGCCATACCATTTAGCTTCTACAACATTATCTTAAATTAATACAATCTATATGAAATATTTGGAAGTTAAACTTAATAAAGAATATTTTTAATTTTGAGAGTAGTTAGGGATGGTAGAATTGTTTTCGACAACCTTCATCTATGAAAAGGTACCCCACCATAGAATTGAGTTAACATATATACAAGTGAATTGGAATATTTTTGTATTACAGTACTCCCCCCACAGGAGTTTTATCTGTGATAGAAATCGATGAACGGAAACCACTAGTTCATTCAGTGCTGTTTTGTAAGAAGCCGGGAGAGCTGTATTAAGATCACCATACTTTTGAGTTATGATCGTGAGAGCTGTATTAAGTTCACGGTCGTTATCTTTCCTAAGTTGCCACGAGCAGTCGAGTGTATACAGGCCAATAGTGTGATTGATCAAGACGGAGTAGCGACAACGCAAGGAGGTGGATAATGTCGCAAGTAGAAAGTCAACTGTCCCATGTGGACAATCCATCGAAGTGGGCATTTCTGTCAAGGTAGACGTGTTCACATCACACCTAAATGTGGGGGGAGTAGAAATCGACAATGTCAAACTTCATCTATGAAAAGGTAAGTCAACATAGAATATTTTTGTAGCGGTAGATACAAATATTTTCAATTTTGAGAATAATAACCCCTTAATGAGAGAGTTAATAAACTAAAAAAACACAGTCGGTTATCTTGTGCACTTATAAGATAATTTAAATATTACTTGGATCTCAGTTTATTTCTTGCTCTCAAATCCATATTTCAGGCACTTTCATTCAATTACCTACAATAAGATTAAATTTCAAAATTATATTATTATGGAACAATAAATATAGAAGTAAATTTCAATTAATTACTTTAAAATTAAATATAATTAATACAGGGTGCGTAGCCAAATCTCTCAACAATCACCTTTTAGTACTTTTTAAGCACTCAAAAAATATTTTTAAGCTGCGCACCATATACAATAACAAAATGCTAGATAATTTTCAAAGAATTTACATGATCATGATAAAATAACTAGTTTCTGACAAAGAACAATTTTCTAGATTATATTAGTCACCATAAAAAGATCGAGAGATATTTTGGTGCGATATCAGAGGGTGGAAAATGACGTCTGTAATTGAGAATATCTTGCAAAATGCAGCAGAGTTGCACAAGAGAGTGCAATAATCTCCTCGAACCAGTTCAGTAGAAGCACATACGGACTCACAAGTATTTCATCAGGGCGTTTTCATACACTACGACAAAATGGATTGTTGTTGAATGAATTGAGAAAACGTTGAATAGAAAAATGTGAAAAGCACGCTTTTGCATAATACGTGGCGAAAATTGACACAGTAAAGAAAAAAATCTTATTTTTGAAAAAGGAAAATTAAGCACTTTTCAAAACACCCAATGACAAAAGCACCTTTAAGGGCTTTTAAAAAACAAAAATAAGCACCTTTAAGCGCTTTTTAATAGCGCTATGCACCATGTAATAATCATATTTTTTAGTATAATATAATAAATACTTGTAGCCAAAAAAAGCTTTTTCAAATAGTAATGAAATAGAACCCATGTTTTGATTCTTCTAGATTATAAGGAACAAACAGTGGATCTGGATAAATAGAAAAATTATTAAGCATTAAAAAAAAAAAAATCCAAGCATAAAAAGTAGCAGGGTTCAAGTTTGGACGTCCTAGACTGGTTCTGAACAGGATACTTGAGTTTTACTGTCCTAAACTGTCCAATACCTTGAACATTGGTAAAAATTCTATATGTGTAACCATTGTACATATAATAATTACATATACAGTCAAACCCAACTATAATCGAGAACGCAATAAATGAATTATAAATTTGGAATTTTTTTAAAAAAACACAGAAGAGGTTTGCCTAGGTGTTTATGTGTTTCATCATTGGAGTTAGCCGCCTTCTGTGACGTCTTTTTTAGTTTCTCGCGGGCCGCTGCTCGGAAATCGCCAAAACTTGGCTATTATACTGTCGCAGATCACGATCCGGAAATCCTACCCCTATCCAATGCACACTTGGGCAAACTTAACACGCTTCTTCAAAATAAATAACTGCAAGTGTAAAATAAATTTCGTTTCTTGATGACTGTAGTTGGCGCGACAGATTACGATACTGAATTTCATATAACAATTATAAAATTGAAATAACACAGGTGAAACAACATGGATTAGCAGATCCAATTCAAGGTCTGACTCTATAGATCTAGGAAAAATAATCATAAGTTTTTGCTCTGCATATAACTTAATACATACTTTATTAACGGAAAAATTCTCAAAATTAAAAACAATAAACGGGTAAAAAATAAACATAAGACAAGAAGGAGCGTGTTTCTTGATTTTATTTTCCCGCAAAGTGTTGTTGCCATTTTCAATAAAAGAAATATAGTTGCTTCAATTATATTCTCACTAAGGCTCTGATTTCACTAGAAGACGTTGCAAGCTTTTAAGTGTCTTTTTTTATTTTTTTATTCTTTTTTTTGTGAAGCTATTTGTTCACAACGTGATCATTGTATTTTGAGACTCTCTTGCGTAGAATTTCTTGCATTTGTTACCTGATGTATTATTTGTGCTTAAAAGAAGAATCGTTTCAAGAATAGTCATTTGAAGACCACCCTTACAGAAAAATTAAAGGGTACAAATGAGGTTGCTAGTAAGTCGTTAGGTTAAAAAGGGTGCAAATAAATACCTCAAAATTTTCCTCAAATATGTCTTAAATATACCTCCAGAGGTATATATGTATCAACCTGAGGTGTTTCATCATATATCTGTGGACAGGTAGATATTTACTACTTTAAGGTGTTTGGTTTTTCAACCTTCATTGGTACAACATACATTTGCAGGCTTATGTGCTCAATTAAGGCTTATAAACCTTTGTCAAGTAGAAGAACAGATAGCACAATACAGAGAAAGACATCACAAAGAATAAATCTAGGGTTACGGCGGGATTCGACCCCGCCATTCCCACGCTTAACAGAATGTTTGGCGGGTGATACCGCTCGGCCAGGGAGGCCCCTTTTCAACCTTAAGTTCTTACGTATTGTGGAGGTACGATTTTTGAGAGAAATAAGTAGACATGCTACTTTTAATAATATTTACATAATCATTGCCAGATTAACCACTGAGCAAACTAAGCACGTGCGTGCGGCACCTGAAGTAAAAGGGCACCACAAAGCATTAATGAGAATTTTTTTTCTTCTCTAGATATATTTTTCTTTCACATTTTAATTCGATTATATCCCAGAAAGCNAGGTTTACATGAAAAGGTTTTTGTTGGGTGAAAAAAACCTTATATTGCTATCTGGGTATTGTTGTAGTAGTTCATTTACGTCGCACTAGAGCTGCACAATGGGCTATTGTCGACGGTCTGGGAAGCATCCCTCAGGACGATCCGAAGACATCCCAGATAGCAATATAAGGTTTTTTCAACACAACAAAAATCTTTTCACGCAAACCTAAAAAGGGTTTTTTACACGG
>NC_092209.1:91755749-91758465 GCF_043381705.1 Parasteatoda tepidariorum
AAAGGTTAAAAACCGGAAAAATCCCGGAAAACTAGTTTATTTATATTATATTGTTTTTTTAAACTCCATTTACAATATTTTCACGCTAGTTAAGCAGGCGAAATGTGTTCTATGTATAAAATCAAGTGTTGTGAAAGAACGCATAATGGTATAAAAAATAAAATAAATTAAAATGGCGGGAAAACCTATAAAACCATTGTGAAACCATAATTGTTTATTTTTATTCAAACGAAAATGTAAAAGCATAATAAAACCAACAATTTATGACAGTTTAAAGCTTGTATGACAAACGGAGCCGGTCTAGAAAAGTTTTTAATTAACATAATGGAAAGTAGCATATGAAAACAAACTATTTTAATCAAGTCTATGTTTTATTTCTTTTAATTTGAGTAGACCAGAGAAGATTTCTGCTAATAGCCTAAAGTTATCACCTCGCGGCATGTTTGCGAAAGATCTGTTTGTATACTAAAAATCATGTTTATTTTAATCAAACTTTTTTAGTTTAAAAAATATTTTAAAATGACTGAAACGCTAGTTGAGATTCCAAAGATATCTTAATTCCTAAACATCATTCTGAAATAAATTACGAGGAAATGGCCAAATATGAGGTTTTATACAAATAATTCAGGTGTACTCTTATACTAGGCACAGTCAATGTTATGTTTTTAAAAAAAAATTATGGTACGAGTTAATTAGGACAGTAAACAAAAATTAGTTGTTTTATCAATTAAAGTGAGGTTTAATGTATTAAATATTTAAACTCGTTTTTGACGTCAATTTAATAAGAATTAACTGTAGAACTCAGTAGTTTAACGTAGGATAATCGTTCAATGCCATTTTTACGGTATTGCTAATGAAACCCTCCCTCCTAATTTGTCTATAATTCTTTCCTTAATCATGTTGAATCATTTGTATGTAATAATGGCTATTTTAAATGTGTTAGCCCCATTGCCAAAATGTTTACACTCGAAACGTTAGCTGCGTTAGAAGCGTCTTCTAAATAAAAATAGCATCGCCCTACTCGCATTTTTTTCCCTTCCTTTTTTAAAATAGCTACTACGAATTAAAAAAAAGTAGCAACTACAGTACCTCTTAAATACTTCGGTCTTAAGCGAAACGCCATCTGTTTCGAACAACTCAGTTGTTTGAGCCAGTCGTGATTTCCATTGCAATGATTTTGGTTATTTACAATTGTTAAAATAAAGTACATTGTGTTCAATGAACCAGCGCACTGTGTACTACATAATAAAAGTGATCTTAGTGGAACCGTCGTTGTTGTGGAGTTTCATTTCGTTTTCTTCATAATGAGCAGTAGTAGAGAAGAAGACAAAAAATCTGAAAAAACTGTGGCAGAAAGGTCGAATAGCCAGATTAGAGACATTTGTTCGTGAGAAAGCCGAAACAGCTGGACTATTATTGCTTCAATGCAAATTAGAAAACGTTTTGGACACTTGTGATAAACTAGAGAAATTAAAACTGGATTACTATGCCACCCTCGATGAAAAAGATTTGCCCAATTTTGAAGCTGAAATGGACAATTTAGAAGAGTCTATAGAACATATAAAGGTAAGCTTGCAGACCTTTATACTTAAGTTTCAACATAATGAAGTTAGAGACAATGATTCTATTGTAACTAAAATGAATTTGAAGTTACCAGATATTAATTTGCCTACATTTAATGGCCAAGTTGAGTATTGGTCAAGCTTTCAACAACAGTTTGATATCTAATAATTCTTCATTGTCTGATTTACAAAAGTTAATTTATTTGAGATCATCGCTTAAGGGCGATGCTAAACATATAGAAACTAGTGAAGATTCATTTGAATCTTTAATGAAAGTTTTAATTAATAGATATGAGAATAAGCGTATTGTGATAAATAGTTATATTTCTATTATTTTAAACTTAGAAAAGTTATAGTATGATTGTTTTAAAGACATAAGAAATCTTATTGATGTGTTAAACCGTAATTTTAGAGGTTTAAAACTTTTGAAATTAGAAAGTAACGATTTATGTTATCAATTGCTAATGAATATTATTCTACAAAAAGTAGATAAAAATACACGTAAGGAATTCGAAATGTCTCTAACAACTTCTGATTTGCCCGAATGGGATAAGTTTTTTAACTTTCTTCATAAAAGAGCTCAGTTATTAGAGAATTTACAAGGTGTGCAGCCAAATAAATCGAAACTTCATCCCGTAAATAAAAGTAAATCTTTTATTCTAAAATCTAGTTTGAAATGTTTGTTGCGTAAAATACCGCATGCAGTGGCGTACGCAAGGGAGGGGTTTAGGGGTTTAAACACCCCCCTTGAGTTCAGACAAAATGGCAAAAATAAAAATTTTAGTAAAAATTATGCGAACTATTATTTTTTAAGACTATATATTTTTATGTGCCTTATGCCTACTTTTTTTTCACATGGTATTTCTCAGAATACAGAAAAAACATTTACTATAATAGGGTTGTACTTTTGAAACCAAAATCACGTGATATATATATATTTGCTGTTCTTGGATCTTTAGGATGTCAAAAAGCAAGAATTTAACAATTTTTAATTACTTTGAGAGAAAATCACGACCTGAACTTAGTGAGGTGACAGCATCTAATACCAATGTAAGTTTTTCTGTTGTACAGAAATGTGATACTTCCGTTGAAGAAAACGTTTCTAGCATAACAAAATCTGATGAATGTGAAAGTGGCCCTCAAAGTGTTACTTC